>NC_142038.1:26523962-26675629 GCF_982192425.1 Myodes glareolus
CTTGATTAGGATGAGAAAGTTCTGTGTCTGGAGGGCGTTTGGCAGGTTCTGCGGGCTCTAAGAAGGCTTCCTAGAAGTAACATCTAACGAGAACTTCCGGTCTGTAGAAGGTAGTTCCTTCCACGGGACAGAACAATAAATAGATTGCTGGGGGTGGATTTGCTGAGTCGGATGAGTGTGGAACTTTTTTCACCCTCAGGCTTGCTTAGACAAGCGTTCTACTGCACAGCTCCACAGCCCAGTATGGAGAACTCTTAATGGCAGTCATTTTTTTATTAACTATTATTATTTGTGTGGTTCCCCAACATTTTATTCCGAAGTTCTTCAGACATACAGCAAAGTTGAAAGAATTTTACAGTCTTACCCTTGTGCCCACCACGCATTCATTCTGTTCTTTGCACTGTTCATATTTTGCTGCATTTCCAAATAAATTGCAGGCACCAGGATACCTCCCTTAATACACCATGTGTAGTTATTGTCACTGGTTGGTTTGTTCACAACTTTTTTTTTCTGCCTTTTGTTTTAACTCTGCATGGCTCGAAGTTTCTCAAATCTCTTTGCACATGAATTCCCACAACCAGAAATGCTGAGTTCCAATATGTGGGAGGACAGAGTAATAATTCCACTAGGCTGCCCCTGTGAGCCCCAATTGACAGGAGTGCCTTGGGACATCTGAGATGATGTGGATTTGCCAGGGCCAGTACCGTGTAAGAAAACTACAACAGGCCACAGAGGGTTAAGGCTGGCCAGAGCATACTGGAAATTGATTTGTGACTAAGAGTCTACACAAGAGAGAATCCTGGGGGCTACGGTATTAAGAGAAGGCCTAATGGAGGTTGACTTCGGAGCAAGCTTGGAAGGATAATGAGTTAGGCAGGTTTAGGAACCAAGGATGTGCAGTAGTTTTTCCCGGGGATGGGCAGCAAGGACTCACCGCAACAGAACCAAATGGCAGTTCCGTAGCTTACAACCTGCCTCCTTCCAGCTTGTCCCCAGACATACCTCACCCATCTTCCCGATCGATGACAAGCTGCCCTTTAGCTTCTTAAACACCTTCAACCCCCTTGGTGGTTTGGGCTGTACCTAGAGAGGAGGACAGGGCCTCCCATTAAAGGTCATAGTCCTTAGGCTCCAGCAGGATCCTGTCTCCATGCTTCTGAGTGGTCCTAGGACCCTTTAGAATCCCCCTCGGTGCCCTTCTTTCTCCTCTCGCTGACATGCAGATTTTCTCTAGGGTCCTGCTCAGATGCTTTCTCTTTGCAAAGCCTGTATCTGTTGCTGCCTTCTCAGGATCCCTAAAAGCCTATGTCCTACTTGATTATGGATCGTTTTAGCTGATTGTGCATGAGTCTCTCTACCCATCGGCTGCTTAGGTTCCTGGAAACCCAACCCCCTCTTGGTTCATCTCTGAGCCTTGGCACATCTTATAGGACAAAGAGCAGTATCTGTTAGGTTTGTTCAATAAACCTGCTCACAGTGATAGGACATCTTACTTATAACCGGGGGGAGTGGGGGTTGAACATGGCACTTCCAGCCCTTGACATGTCTGTTTCTTTGGAGAAAATAGGTAATTTGGGACTCTATCCAGAGGAAGAGGAGGGAAAGAGAGCAGAGTGGATAAGAAGAAAATGAAGGGTATTCCTGGAAATAACTCTTAAGTACTGAGAAAAAGGAGTTGGTTAGTTCACCGTGCAATAGATGTTTCTGGACTTTATTATCGGCCAGGGTCTGGGGACAGCATAACCCTGCTTCCTCTGTGTCCTCAAGCCATTTGAATATGGTGTGGCAAAGGCAGGGGGAGCTGCTGGAACATGCATGGGGGACACCGGCCTCTCCTTAGAAGGTGGCAAACTGGGCTAACTGTAGCACCTGGGGACTGGAGAAGTCTTTATCTTCTCGCCTGGCTGGAGGGGAATCCTGGACTGTCAGTGGAAGGAAAGCCGTGTTTCAGATGTTGGGCAGACAGAACTGCCGGCAAGGCAATAGCCCAGCCCAAGGGTTTCATAACTGGTTCATTCTCCCTCGGGACTGTTTGTTGACTACTGTCTGTCTAGACAGTGGTTCCCAGCAGCACCAGGTGGTAGGTTGGACTTTGACCAAAAGGCCTGTAAAGGGCCAACAAGTAAATATTTTGGGTATTCCAGGCCATTTCACAGTAGTTTCCTACTGACAGTACGTGAAAGAAAGGGTGTGGCTTTGTTGGCAGCTGTCAGCAGCACCAGGAGGCTGAAAGGAAGAATCACTTGAGCCTAGGAGTTCAAGGCTAGCCTAAGCAGTATGGTGAAACACTACCTTAAAAGACAAAAGAAAGCCTGCTGGGCAAGAGGCAGAGACAGGGGGATCTCTATGAGTTCAAGGCCAGCCTGGTTACGTAGGGAGGTCTTGTCTTTAAAAAAAAAATTCTTTTTTTTGTTTTTTTTGGGGGGTTTTTGTTGTTGTTGTTGTTGTTTTTCAAGACAGGGTTTCTTTGAAGCTTTGAAACCTGTCCTGGAACTAGCTCTTGTAGACCAGGCTGGCCTCAAACTCACAGAGATCCACCTGCCTCTGCCTCCCGAGTGCTGGGTTTAAAGGTGTGCGATTTTGGCCTGTGGGCTGTAGCTTGTTGATCCTGAGTTAAGAAATGTTTTTTCAGCCCACTAACAGAAGTGCTTGGTCAGTAACTGTTTTCACCGATTAATCCTGAATTTATAAGAATCTAAATTTATTCTCTATTTTCTTTAACATTGACTGACATATAGAGAGGGGCAGCGTGCATGCCATGACTCGTGAAGATGGGGACAACTTGCAGGAATTGGTTCTCTCATTCCAGGTTCTAGGGATCAAATTTGGGTCAACAGGCTGGCAGCAAACTTTTACATGAGCCATCTATTGGCCCAATTTATATTTCTTTCTCTCCTCGCCACCCCCCTTTCTCTGTTTAGTTTGGTTTTTGAGACAGGGTTTCTCTGTATATCCCTGGCTGTCCCGGAACTCTCTATATACACCAGACTGGCCTAGAACTCAGAGATCTGCTCGACTCTGCCTCCTGAGAACTGGGATTAAAGGTGTGAACCACCACCGCCCTGCTCAGTTTATTCTTTTTTAAGAGCATTCTCTAAATTTTGAGACTCTTTCCTTCTCTCTTGCCGGTGGGGTCTTCCTTGGATGAGGATGGCAGTAGGTGCAGTCGGAGGACCAGTCTTTGATTGTTCCGTTTAGAGCATCTGAAAACTCGGGCTGTGGATTCCCCCTTTGAAATTCCATGAGCCTGCTAGGTGCATGTGCCAGGAGCGTCCACTGTGCACAGGGTAGTGCCTTACTAACCAGCCTCTCTCCTGTTGTGCCGTCTCTCCCTCCCTGCCTTGTTCGGGCTTGCCGACAGCTGTTATTGGAGCTGGGATTGGGGGCTCTGCCGTGGCCCATTTCCTTCAGCAACACTTTGGACCCCGAGTACAAATTGTCGTCTATGAGAAAGGGGCTGTGGGGGGCCGCCTGGCCACCATCTCCGTCAACAAGCAGAACTACGAGAGCGGAGCAGCCTCCTTCCACTCATTGAGCCTCCACATGCAGGACTTCATCAAGCTGCTGGGTGAGTGTCCGGCATTGGGGTCTAGTGCTCGGTGCCTCAGGCCCTTCCCAGACTCCCCCAGGTCCCTTGCGGTCATGTAGTCATTTAGCTCCATCTCCTCATTTTACAGATGGAGCAGCTGAGACCAGAGAGGGGAAAGAACTTGCCTGAGGTACACAGTGAGTTAGTTGCAGAGCCGGGATTAGAACTCAGGTTTGACTCCCAGGCCAGTCTCTCCCTTTCAGTGTACTGCCTCTTAGTTATTGTCATCATATCAGCATCCACATCCTACATCCTTTATCTACATTGCCCACCAGACACTTGATACTCTAGCAAGTGGTATGGGGACATGACCTCAAACCCAGCCAGCCTTTAGGATGAGAGTCGATCTCCCTCTTAAAAGACTGGAACTCAAATCCTTAATACCCTTCAGCTGAGATGCTAAAGTGATGAAGTTGGGGCTCAAAGTCAGCATCCTCTAAACTCCAAATACGCATGCTGTCTGCTGAAGAAGTTCCAGTCCTCTGAAGTTGTCCTGCAGGATCGCGTCTTGTAGATACACAAAGTGCATACATGCAGGCTCATTTGTCACGGCAGGGTTTGCCAGAGCAGGATTTTGAAATGTCCTTCCTGCCCACCCTCTCTGTACTTGGAGTGAAACACAAAGCCATGTAAGTACATAGGAGACTGTTCAGGATGCAGGATGTTGTATGTGTTGTGTCGGGGTGGAAGAGACTAAATCATGGCCACATACATGTTCATGAGTGGAGTGTTCTTTGGAGTGTAGAATGCTGAGAAGCTAGAAGGAGCTAATGTGAGTTCAGGGATCCATAGCAAAGCCAGCCCTGCCCTGTGAGCCTTTAGACATTCTGGAATGGTAGCATTTCCCTCACTCTTGGCTGAGCAGGTCCCTGTTGAAGAAAGTACAAAATGGTACATGGTTTTCATTTTCTTACTCACTAGGAAGAGCAAATGGTTTTCTCGGTGTATTCATTAGCATGCTACTTATAAACAGGAAGCACAAAGGAACAAAATAGTTCCAGCCCTTTGCATCAGGAAGGTCCCAATGCAAAAGCTCAAGGCACTGTTGGGCCTCCTGAGGGCCATGAAGGGGAGCTGAGGGGCTGCTGGTCTCCGCAGGGCTGAGACAGCGGCGTGAGGTGGTGGGCAGGAGCGCCATCTTCGGCGGGGAGCATTTCGTGCTGGAGGAAACCGACTGGTACCTGCTGAACCTCTTCCGCCTCTGGTGGCACTACGGCATCAGCTTCCTGAGGCTGCAGATGTGGGTGGAGGAAGTCATGGAGAAGTTCATGAGGTAGGGCTGGGCGGAGCTGCAGAGCAATGCTAGGAGGCCAGGGAAGCTCTCAGGAGGGAACTGATGGATTGGAAATTGTGCAAGAGTGGTGAAGGCAGACGCAAGGACCCTGCACAACTCAGTGCAGGCTCAGGGAAGCCCCAGCCTGAGGAGTGTGTGGGACAGGGCCCCTGGCTTTGCGACACTACTCCTCGTTCCTTCCTCTCACCAAACCACCGAAGCATGAGTTGCAAACTCAGTCACTTACAAAGGCTAAAGTGGGGTGAGCAAGGCCCCTGGGTGGAAGAGAACAGTGGGGTGGGGTAGCCCGAAGAGTAAGACCCTCTGAGGGAGGCAGCCAGAAGCAGACAACTGACTAGCCACAAGGAAACATGTCATGAAATTTTCCAGCTTTTCAGTGTTTATCACCAATTGACTTTGTGAACCAAATGAAACATTTATGCAGGCCAGATGCAGCCTGGGGTCACCTATTTGCAAGCTTTCTGCCCCTACTTTGTCCCTCTAGAATGGTAATTCTCAAGCCGGGTGGTTGTGCCTCACGCCTTTAATCCCAGCACTCAGGAGGCAGAGGCAGCTGAATTTCTGTGAGTTCCAGGCCACACTGGTCTATAAGAGCTAGGTCCAGGACAGGCTCCAAAACTACAGAGAAACTCTGTCTCGAAAAAAATAGAATGGTGATTCTCAGCCTCTCTAATGCTGTGACCCTTTCAGTTCTTCATGCTGTGGTGACCCCCAACCATAAAGTTATTTTGTTGCTATTTCATAACTGTAATTTTGGTACTGTTATGAATTGTAAATATCTGATATGCAGCCCCTGTGAAAGGGTCATCCTACCTCACAGGTTGAGAACCGCAGCTCAACCTGTGAATATTCTCTTTTCTCCTCTTTCCTCTTGAGTGCCAGCCCCTCCCTGTCACCTCCAGATACAGAGGACTCGTGGTCTGCGCCTGCTCTGTACTGACAATGCCGAGCAGCCACTCCTCCTCTGTATCCCCCTGCCCCCTCCTGCTTCCTGGAACCCTGAGCAGAAGTTGTCTGCCCCTCTAGCCCCATCACAGACTCCCCTCAGTGTCAAATGTCCAGGTGTGGTCACATGACACCCTTCTCTACTTTCTTCCGCTCTCCACTCCCTTCCCGTTCTATGATCAGGCCATACAAGGTGACGCTTCTTCCTTACATTCTCCAGATGTCCCTCAATGTCTCCTCCATACTTCCCTTTCCTCTTCTTCCTCCTCCTCCTCTTCTTTTTCTTTTTCTCCTCTCCCTCCTCCTCCTTCTTCCCCTTTCTCCTTCTTCTTTCTCCTCCTCCTCCTTCTTCCCCTTTCTCCTCCTCTCCCTCCTCCTCCTTCCTCCTCTTTCCCCTCCTTCTTCTTCTTCCTCCCCCTCCTTTTTTTTCTCCTCCTTCTTCTTCCCCCTCCTTCTTCTTCCTCCTTCTTCTTCTTTCCTCTTAAACTTATTCCTGGATAATTTTGTACATGGATGTAATGCATTCTGGTCACAGTCATCCTCCCTCTCCTGTGCTTCTTCCTCTCCCACCGAGGCCCCGTCCCACTGTCACGTCTTTGGTTGTGCTTGCTTGGCTCTCCACCACTTAACCAGGGCTGCTCATGTGGGTATTGGTGTGGTGCGGGCCTCTGGAACATGGGTAACTCACCAGTGAAGACAATGGCTTCCTCTTCTCCAGCAGCCCTTGACTGCCTTTAGCTTCCTTGGGTGAGTCGGGGCCCCTTGAGCTGCTCACCATCCGTGACTGGATGTTTATAGGGCTCCTTCTGGTGCTTCTCTCTGTAGGCAGCTGCCGTTGCTGTGAGTGTGTAAGTGCCCCAGTCACGTCATGTTCGTAACACTGTTCACAGCCCTTCTCCCCACCGCCCAGCTTTTTTTTATTTATTAAATTTATTTATTATGTGTACAATATTCTCAGTATTCTGTCTGCATGTATGCCTACAGGCCAGAAGAGGGCACCAGATCTCATTACAGATGGTTGTGAGCCACCATGTGGTTGCTGGGAATTGAACTCAGGACCTTTGGAAGAGCAGGCAGTGCTCTTAACTGTTGAGCCATCTCTCCAGCGCCCCCCAGCTTTGTTTTTAAAACCTTTCTTCTGACTTCGTTTGACACAGTCTCACTATGGGGTCCAGACTGGCTTCAAACTCCTAATATTCCTGTCTCGCCATCCAAAGTCCTGGGGTTGCACGATTTCCATCGCATATACAGTCACAGTCAGCCCCCCTTTTCTCCATTTCTTTGCCCTCTTGTCGGTTTTAAGTAGCCCTGCCATGCTGACCGTTTCCTGCTGTAGTAAGTCCAGCCAGTCTTCTTCCAGCCCCACGTCCCTGTCTTCTTCCAGCCCACATCCCTGCCTTCTTCCAGCCCCACGTCCCTGTCTTCTTCCAGCATACGTCCCTGTCTTCTTCCAGCCCCACGTCCCTGTCTTCTTCCAGCCCCACGTCCCTGTCTTCTTCCAGCCCCACGTCCCTGTCTTCTTCCAGCCACACGTCCCTGTCTTCTTCCAGCCACACGTCCCTGTCTTCTTCCAGCCACACATCCCTGTCTTCCAGTCCCGCGTCCCTGTCTTCCAGTCCCACGTCCCTGTCTTCTTCCAGCCCCACGTCCCTGTCCACACCCTGGGCACTGCTGTCTAGTAGCGCAGTTGAAAATCAAGCCCAGAGAAGGCAGCAGTTCCCAGACAAGCTAATCCAGAATATATCAGCAGGTAGCTCCCATCTGTGCTAGCTCTGGGGCTGGAAAGAATAGTAGAGACAAGACAGGAACTCTGGGCAAGTGAGAGCACTGCCAGATCAAGTCAGCAGTGAAGACAGTAGTGGTCTGAGGCTATTGCCATCAGACCCAGCTTGGACTTGAAGCCAGGACAGACTAGAAGCTAGTCACTCACGTTCAGAAACATGTCAGCACCTTGGGCAGGAAGTGTAATATAATTGGCATCTAGCCACATGAGGAAGCCAAATCCTTTGAAATCCTGGATTATTTGTGTCTCTGCACAGTCCCTGGCTACCAGTGAGGAGGTACAGACAAGCGTACTGTAGCCACGGAACAGGCCAAAGGGATAAAGGGGTAGACCTCTAGGGCCTCATGCACAAAGCCCTCCAGTCCCACGTGTCTCCTAGGATCTACAAGTACCAGGCTCATGGCTATGCCTTCTCGGGTGTAGAAGAACTGCTCTACTCCCTGGGGGAGGCCACCTTTGTCAACATGACCCAGCGTTCGGTGGCCGAGTCCCTTCTCCAGGTGGGAGTCACGCAGCGCTTTATTGACGATGTTGTCTCTGCTGTCCTCCGGGCCAGCTATGGCCAGTCGGCATCAATGCCTGCCTTTGCTGGTAAGTGCACAGCCCTCAGCCTGCCTGTCTACCTTGCCCACATACTCAGAACAAGCTGGGTCCTATGAAAACCATTTTTCTGGCTTATTGCCATTACCCCATCATTTTTTTTCTTTTTTAACTTTTAAAATCACACTATATTAAAGCGGGTTGCCCTGGTTCGTGGTTGGGAGGAGCCTTGTCTTGGCGGGAAAGCCCAAGATCTCTCCTTCCTCCCTCCCATTCCCAGGAGCCATGTCACTAGCTGGGGCTCAGGGCAACCTGTGGTCCGTGGAAGGGGGCAACAAGCAGGTTTGTTCCGGTTTGCTGAAGCTCGCCAAGGCCAGTGTGATCCAAGCCACAGTGACCTCTGTGACCCTGCACACTACAGGTGAGTGAAGCACACAGGAGTTATGCCCCTGCCATTCCTAGCCAGCCCTCCTCCTCTTCTGTACCTCAAGCAGAGTGTTCCTGCTGAGTATTTTTCAGAAAAATCAGGGAAAGGCCCACCGACCACTAGAGGGCGCTGCCGCTCTTCGCGCCAGGGCCAGGAAGCTTCCTCCATGTAGCTACTATTCCTTTGATCTCTGATAATTTGAGTGGCATCCTTACCTCAACCAGTCAGCAACAGAACCAGAGATAGCCTTAGGCCTTCTAACATCCAAACCAGTGCTCACCCAGCAGCGGCATCAATATGGAAAGAAGGGACAGCCGAGCTGCCCCTGACGCCAGAGTCTCTCTGCACCCCCAGTGCTGGGTCCTGGATGGAAGGAAAGTCAGTGGGTTGGAGCGAAGGAATAAGTGGACGTTTGTGTTCTCTCTCCTACTAGAAGGGAAAGCCCTGTACCAAGTGGGGTATGAGAGTGACAGGGGCAACAACTCTGAGTTCTACGACATCGTGGTCATTGCCGCACCCCTGCACCTGGACAACAGCAGCAACAACATCACCTTTGAAGGCTTTACTCCACCCATCGATGACATTCAGGGCACTTTCCAGCCCACTGTGGTCTCCCTGGTCCACGGCTACCTCAACTCTTCCTACTTTGGCTTCCCTGACCCTAAGCTTTTCCCCTTCGCCAACATACTCACCACAGATTTCCCCAGCTTCTTCTGCACCCTGGATAACATCTGTCCAGTCAACATCTCAGCCAGCTTCCGGCGGAAGCAGCCCCAGGAGGCAGCAGTGTGGCGAGTGCAGTCCCCGAAGCCCCTCTTCCGGACTGAGCTGAAGACCCTCTTCCGTTCCTACTACTCAGTCCAGACGGCGGAGTGGCAGGCCCACCCCCTCTACGGCTCCCGCCGCAGCCTCCCGAAGTTCGCGCTCCATGACCAGCTCTTCTACCTCAATGCCTTGGAGTGGGCGGCCAGCTCTGTGGAGATGATGGCCGTAGCTGCTAAGAATGTGGCCTTACTGGCTTACAACCGCTGGTACCAGGACCTGGACAAGATTGACCAAAAGGACTTAATCCACAAGGTCAAGACTGAACTGTGAGGGTTCCAGAGAGAGTCCAGGAACTCGGCCCCACACTGAAGATGGAGCCCATCTCAGCAGCACGGGGCTAACTAGGCCACATTCATGGGCTGCTCCGCTCTCTCTGCCACGGTGTATTGAGCAGATGTCCCCTGCGTGGGTCCAGGTGACCTACCGTCTGCCTAAGGATCCTCTTAGAGGCTACCTTTTTTTGTTTTTTAAGGGAGAAATTAAGAAAAGGGAAGGAAATTCAGGTCAGTGTTGGGGGGCGAGGGTTGGTGGTTTTTTTTGTTTGTTTCTTGGGGTTTTTTTTTCTTTTTTTGTTACTGTTTTTCAAGAAGAAATAAAAATTCAGACTCCAATCCACTTCTGACTTGGTTTTCTCACTAGAAGCCAAGATGTCTGAGAGAAGGACTATATAGCAGAGAACTCAGCCTTCTTTCCTTTCCGTCTTCCATTACCAACCCCCCAAAGGCACAGCCTACAGTAAAACATTTACCACCAGCTACCTAAAGAGAAGGCAAGATCAGAAAATATCAGCGTTGGGATGGACTGTTTGGTGTGGGTTCCAGGTCAGAATTTCTTTCCAGACCATCGCCGCACCTCCCAGCAGCAGAGCGTATGATTGACACGACATTTACCCTGACATTGCCGTCAGTAGAGCCCTGGGCTACCTGTCAATCAGGTAGAAAAAAATGGAAACAGGTTGAGCCATCGGAAGAAAGGAAGCTCTTGACGGCCCATGGAGGGATTGGCCTTTCTCTTTATGTAAGGATACAGGAGTCGTGTGATGAATCTGTCTTGCCCAGGAGGCGAGTCCTTGGATGGTAGAGAGTGGTCCAAACTCATCCCTGAACTCCCCCCTCCACCCCAACCCCTGAGCAGGGTGGAGGGGGGCGTTGGGGGAAGGATGGAGTTCTTCAAAGGTTAATCTGGTGCTTTCTCTGCTTCTGGCTTCATATAGAGAATTGTGCCTTGCTTTTTCTGTAACTATAAAGATCAGTAGACTGGGGCTGGTGATGTAGTTCAGTAGCAGAGTGCTTGCTCAGCATTCGTGAGGCCTTGGCTTTGACACCGCCCAACCATTACAGAAACAGATCAAATAAACATTCAGGGTCACAGGCGTAGCTTGGTGGAGGGCATATATTTGGAATGCATGAGGCCCCAGGTTCAAGTCTCAGCACCACCACACTCCCAAATCAGCTTTTGAAGTGAAACTTGTCTTTGTTGCTTTGGACCTGGGCCTTTCTGCAGAGGGAACACACAGGAGTGGAGCCAGTGTGGGGTGGGGGCACACACACACACACCACACACACACACACACACACACACACACACACACCACTCGGACTTGTTAAACTGTGCTTTAGGGGAGAGGCTTGGAGGTACAGAGGAAACATGGCTGCCAGAGGATCATAGCTCAGAAGCTTGCCCAACAGACAGTCCTGAGATTCATCTGGCTGTTTCCTCCTGCAGGGAAGGCAAGAGCTCACAGAGACAGCATAACTTGTCTGAGGTCTCAGCTCAGTGTTATAGAACAACCCAGTCTGGCGCTTCGCCTTAACTGAGAGCAGCACAAGAGCAGAAACCCCTCCCGTGCAGTTAGCCTCACACCGGAACGAAGGTTCATGCTTTACCAGGTGATGGTGGTGGCAGTGAAGATATGGTGTGCATGTGGTGGCTATTACAGAAGCCATAAGACTGGCACCCCAGTAAAACAAATTTTGGCTGAAGTAGAAGAAAAACAAATGAAAACTCCCTAAACAGTGAAGGCCTTACTGGGTAAAACGATTTGAGGCCATGTGCAGAGCACAGGGCAATCCCCGGGTCCCTCTCTCACAGCCAAAGACTGTGTAGTGTCAACAGGTCCCCCATAGGCCGTGTGGACTAGCCCTGCACCAATGACTGTGGCCAGAGAAGGGCCGAGTGCTGATTGGTTGGGCTTCAGACACTGGACCAGTAATAGGGCGATAGAGTAAACCAATTTGCTTAGAATCACAGATTCGAATAATAATCATCTTGGGAGCAGAGGCCTTATCCAAATGTCACGGCTGTGGGGGTACCTATACACCCCCAAATCCTCAAGTTTAGTGACGTCAAATCGTGTGATGGTGTCTTCCAAAGAACTTTGAAATGCAGGTGGTATAGGCTGTTATTGTATGCCTGGTATTGGGCCAGAGGAGCAAAGACAATACAAAACATACTCAGCTGACTCCGCCCCCTTGGGTCCCTCAGGAGAGTATGGCTTAGACCCAGGGCAGGTCCTTCCCTGGGCTGGGACTTCATGCTAAGGCTAAGCTGGCTGCGCTTCAGAGCCCTCCTTTGCCTGAATAGGCAGGCCTAAACAGCTCCAAACCAAAACCACTCTCAATGCCCTGAGGCCTGTTTGCCCAAGCCTTCAAGTTCATCTCATGGTCTCATCATTAGCAGGACAGATCCCAAAAAGGGGACCACAGGCCAACTGAAAGCATCCTGGGGCCCACCTTGCCTTCTCAAGCCAGAACAGACATTCCCTGCCCAGGCCTAGAGAGGCCTGTGAGTCTGACCAGCAACGCAGAAGGGCACCACCCTTACCGTCTGTAGTCCACAGTATAATGAGTACTTAAAAGCCTGCACACAGGGCTAAGAGCATCACTCACTCATAAAAGCCCTGCCTAGCATGCTCAAAGCCCTGAATCATCACATCACTGCCTGTAATCCCAGCATTTGGTAAGTCAGGCAGGAGGATCAGAAGTTCAGGGTCTTCTGTGGCTACATAGTAAGTTTCAGGCCAACCTGGGCTACATGAGTCTGTCTAGGAAAAGAAAAGAAAAGAAACCCACAAAACTCTACACAGATATTCTACTTTGTAGAGCAGATGACCTGAGCTGTCTTTGGGGCTAGGGTGCTAAGGAAGGCCTTGCTCCCACCCACCCATGAAGCAGCGCTAAAGGAAGTAAGGAGGCAGACAGTAGGTCCCCTGGAAGCCTCTGCATTTTCTCTATGTCATGTTCTAGGAAGTGTGTATTCAGCTTTAGACCCAAGTAAGTTTCTAGATTCCTTATAGACTCACTTTTCCCAAGGCCTGAGCTAAGAGACCAAGTTTCAGGCCAGCAAGAGGGTCAGTAGACTAAGACAAGCTGGCAAGCCTGAAGACAGTTCAACCCACAGGGTGGAAGGAAAGAACTGACTCCCAGAAGTTACCCTGTGAGTTTCACAAGCGCATGTGATATGCGTTTGTACGTACAGTCTTTCTTCCTCTCTTGCTCTCTCACTCAAAGAAACAAACAAACAAAAACCCTTTTTTTAAAAATATTATTTTTATTGTGTATACAATATTCTGTCTGTGTGTATGTCTGCAGGCCAGAAGAGGGCACCAGACCCCATTACAGATGGTTGTGAGCCACCATGTGGTTGCTGGGAATTGAACTCAGGACCTTTGGAAGAGCAGGCAATGCTCTTAACCGCTGAGCCATCTCTCCAGCCCACAAAAACCCTTTTTAAGAGAGGCTTTTACACATTTAAGTGCCAGGATTGTAAAGACTGGGCAAGAGCCTGGAGATAGTGAAATCTCATCCGCTCGCTTCAGATAAGGAACCAGCAGTAGGGAAATTTTTCACCTTGTATAACAAGCGTATACTAAGCATCTCTAAGATTCTAATGCACCCTCTATAAGGATGACCCTTTCTCGCCAAGAAGAGGGCTTCCTCCTGCCTACACTACCCATGCTCCCCCAGGACTCCCGCAGCTCACCTTCTCCCACAATGACTTCCAGTAAAGCCTTGGAAATTGTTGTACCCATCGCATGGGCCTATGACCCAGAGAGCACAGGGCTTGGAGGATAGATAACTCAGTGGTAAAAACAACTCCTTAGCATGGACAAAGCCTGACTTTGATACCCTGCCTTTTGGGGTACACATAGATCCAGAGCACATCTGTGGGAGCCTTAAAGACAAGCAACCCCTACAGACGTGGCTGCTAAAGGGATCGGCATGAGCTGGCACGTGGAGTCGATTTTCCATGTGTCTGGAACCAGGCCAAAACTTCCCAGGGTAATTTTAACCAGTATACACTCTACAACAATACCAAAAAAGGTAAGTTACTTTCCAGCCCAGACAGGCACATACCTAACCATTGGCTTTTCGTGAATTAGACAATTAAAGCATTCCACGCTGAAGCTATTGTACATACACGGGCTCAAGCAGCTGAGTGAAATGTTCCCACAGTGGGCTATTGACCCTTTGTAGGATGTTAGCTCTAACGTGCTAGCTCATCTCACCCACAGAAAATAGCCCAAGCCCCTCACAGCTGTCCTGGGGGAGGTAAGGTATTTTTAGAGCCCAGGACAGCTGATTGGGGATTTGCTGTGGGATTAGAAGGCACAGGGGGGCAAGATTCAATTACAAGGGGAAAGAGCTAGTATCAGGGCAAGACCCGGTATGGGCTTTAGGATAACCCCATGTTGCCGGGGTTGGTCAGTAGAATGTTTTGATGTGACCCGGTGGTTCTCCAAGTGCGGTCACAGATGGCAGCATCGGCACCCCCACAATAGTGGAGATTAAAAGAAGCCACAGCACTCAAGTGGAAAAATAGCAAACCCCACCTAAGTCAGCGCCTCTGAGTACTGAGCCAGAAGTCTGCCTGGACAGACTGACATTTTGAGGGTCGCAGATACTGGTACCCAGTGCTGCAGAAAAGTGGCCGGGTGAAAAATGGCCTATCTAGTTTGCCTTGCATCTCTTGGGTGTTTAAAATCAGACTTCCCCTTCCAGAAAAAAAAAGAAGAAAAGGAGGAGGAGGAGATGATGATGCTGATTTTAGGACCTCTTGGGCTACCAGAGACCCTTTAGAGGGAGGTTAGGTCTGCTCTGCAAAGAACCCTGGGGCTAAGGGCAACCCTTCCCATCTGTGGCAAGGGTCATAGCCACAGCATCCAGGAGAGGCTGAGCCCTAGCTTGGCACTGCAGAACCTGGAGCCGCTTCTTAGGACTGTGTGTCTTAGTAACTTGAGTTAGCTGGGTAGTGTATTGGCTTATGACAGCCGTGTTCCAATTATACAGCTGCGACAGGGAAGAGAGCAGAGGAAGTCTGCCACCATCCCAAGAGATAGAAATGGACGCAGTATTCGTTTCCTGAGTCTCATGTATCCGAGGCTATACTCATACCCAAGGGTGGCCTTGAATTTCCTGACTTACCCACCTCCAGACTACTGGTATTACAGATGTGCACCACCCTGTTGGTTTTATGTAGTGCTAGAGATGGAACTCGGGACGTCATTTGTGCTGGGCAGACTCTTTAACTGAAGAGTTAAATACATCCCCAGCCCAGCATTTTCTAATAGCCCGATTCACTCTTGAGGGCTGAGTCCTGGGAAATGCTCACTCAAACTGATCTGCAATTTGTTTCCCAGGGATATCCAACCCGGACACAATTTCAACTTCCTAGTCACAAGGAGCAAGCCCAATGCCTTCCATTACAAAGGACAACGTTTACTGTTTATCGGCCTTACAGGAACACAGTGGGTGCGGGGAGGGAGGAGTCGCAGTGGCCACTGGCTTGGTGGCTCAGAAGATGCAGGTGCAACCCACCGCGATGGTCTCCATGACGACGCGGTGACGGCAGGGCCCAGGGCGCGGAGGTGGCGGACAAAGGCGGCGGCGCACTGGCACCTGGCTGAACACTGGCACACTCACCATGCTGCGGTCCTCCTGCATGGTGAAGGGGTTCACGCAGCCCAGACAAAGGCAACGCGCCTCGGGCAAGTCTGCAGGAATGCGGCTGGGGTCGTGGTTGATGCTGAGGGAAGAGAGAGGTGGTGGGAGAGAGCAGGGTGAGCGCCACCAATAACAACAAAGGGAGCTGCTGAGTCATCCCCAGGGTGTCCTATGGAGTTAGGGTTAGGGCTAGTGACCAGGATGTGTTGTAATCAACTTTGTCTTCCCAAAAAAAGGAGACCCCGATTTGGAAGTCACCGCTAGTCAGGTTCTGTCACCACTGTGTCCCCAGCTTCCTCCTTTTACCCAGTAAGATCCCACGGGGACCATGGAAAAACCTAAGCCTTCCCTCTTATCTACCCTATTTTTATATTGTGGGGAATTAATCTACAGGGAGAAAATGTTCACAAGTGGATGTAGAATCTGCATTGGAAGAGGATCTGGGCCTGTATTCTATTGTTTTACTGAACCTCAGAGACTCAACAAGTTTTAGGGTGTTGTGGTTTGCTTTGGATTGATTCGGTTTTTCCTTTATTCTTTGTTTGGTTTTGTTTCGTGGGTTCTGTTTGCTTTTTGTTTTTGAGACAAGGTCTTGTTTTGTAGCTTAGGGTGACCTCCTGCCTGGAATCCTCTTGCCTCAACCTTCCCCGTGCTGAAATTACACCATGCTCAGCCCAACAAGTTGTTGATTTTTTTATTCTATCATCTATCTATCTATCTATCTATCTATCTATCTATCTATCTATCTATCTATCTTCCATTTATCTATCATCTGTCTGTCTGTCTGTCTGTCTATCTGAGACCAGAGGAGTCCTTACAAGGAGCTAGAGGACACCTTGTGGGAGTCAGTTCTCTCCTTCCCAATGTGAATTCTGGAGATTATATTTTTATATACATACAATGTTTTTGTTTTGGTTTGGTTTGGTTTTTGGTTTTTCAAGACAGGGTTTCTCTGTGTAACAGCTCTAACTGTCCTGGAACTTGCTCTTGTAGACCAGGCTGGCCTTGAACTCATAGAGATCTGCCTGTCTCTGCCTTCCAAGTGCCGGGATCAAAGACGTGCAGCACCACCTCCTGGCTCACATACTGCGTTAAAGGCAAATCGGTCTTAGACTTGAGACACTCATAGTGAGATCCTTCTGAGGTTGTCCCAGACCTAGAATATCTTTCTTCTCTGTCTCGATTTCCTCCTCAGTTAAACACGAATGAGAGGTAAGAGAATTTAGACCTAGGACTATCCGGTGTCAGTCACCTCATTTTGCTTGGGAGCTCCTTGGAAATCAACTTGAAGTCTCCTGAATGAGCCTACAGTTTTACAATCTCCCTGACTGGCACCCGGGCACAGTCAAGTAGGAGCAAGATGTGGTCTGAAGGCCCTTTGCTGATTGCACTGTCATAGTCCAAGGCTATGCCGCTCAACGCAGTAGCCACTGGCTACATGCTCTGGCCTAAATCTGAGTCAGTCTATACTAGTCCTTCAGTCTCATTCCAGCGGTTCAGTAGTCACCAGGCCACCGCAGTGGACTTCATCCCAGGAAGTTCTGGCCAACAGTGCTATTCTAGAGTCTTAGGGATATCAGCTGTGTAGCCAGCAAAGCTCTGGGCTGTGTTTGTGAGTGAGCTAGCTAGTTCTTCACTTCATCAAATCCATGTACCTTGGGCCTCTTCTGCACGCTGACCTAGGGGGTGGAGATGGACACACAGACGTTGCCTCTGTAACCCAGGGCCACAAAGTGTTCCCCAAGTCAAAGCAGGGGGCCATGTGCCCTAAGCATGGATAGGCAGGTGAAACTCTGTGATCCTAGGGAGTCTGACTGGGTGAACACGGGAACCCTGAGGTGGTTCTGAGGCAGATTTTAAGAAGGCACCTCTCTAATGTGAAAAACGTGAACGTAGCCAGCAGACATGGACCACCATGCTGGACAAAGTACTTTAGAAGCCCTACATTTGGGACCCGGAGGATAAAAAGGCAGAACTGTGTATGTCTATCTGTGTATAATAGCCTGTGAAGTACATGCCACCATTACTCCCACTGACAGCTGGGGAAACCGAGGCTCAGCAAAGCTATTCAACTGGCTGAAAGATGCAGAAGAGGGATTAAAATTCACCTGAATCCCAGGTCTTGAACACAGTGCGTGGGACAGCGGAAACGGTGGCCTGCTGGGCCCAGCCCACCTACCTGTATCCCCAAGGAGACAGGCTTCTCTTGTTGGACAGCCACAGCTGCAGGTTGACCTCGCATTTCCTCTTGGCAGTCTCCGAGCTGTTCCTCAGCTGAGCTACCATCTCCCCAAGGTTCCTCTCATATTCTTCCATTCGAGCGTAGGGCTTTCCGCGAGAGACCAGGTCCAGCGGCACCTGGTGAGGCCCAGGGGCCAAGGGGCCAGGCCGCCCTTGCCCCTTCCTTTTGCCTTTGGTGTTTCGGGGCTGGCTTGACCCCAGGAAGATAGAGACGGCAAGAAGGAGCAGCTGAGAAAGAAGGCTATTGGTCAGAGGCCAGAACCAAGTCTCTCTGGGCCAAGGCTTAGGATTAGGGCAAAGAAGAGAGAGGTCTCTGTGTTGGCCACCTTGTGTATGGACACTTGTGCTGGGCACTGATGACACTCCCGCATCTTGAAGTCTTTGAAATCAGGTACCTCTGGAAAATCCCCCTGCCCACTCTAGTTACTCAATCTGCAGACAGCTCCACCGCCTCCTAACTGGCTTTCCTAAGCCTGCCTGGCTCCTAACCAACTCACTGTATCAAGGCCAGTGGCGGTCATTGAAAAGCGTTTCTGACATTGCCACCTTCCCCCTTAATGTCCTTCCTGAGGCCCTCTGGGGGCCAGGATCTCCTGTGTCCCTTCTGGCCTCCTCTGCATTGGTGCTCACCATGTTCCTTGCTGTGGGAGGGACTTTGCACCCTGCCCACCAAGTCCTGCCTTTTCCTTCCACCTTCTGAAAACCTTGCCCAGCTGTGGGCTCTAGGTCACTGCCTCAGCATTGCTTCTGGACACCTTGGAGTCGCCGCACCCCACATGTCCCTAACACATCCGCAGTTGTACTTGGATATATAATTCTTTGATATCTCCTTAGCTGCTCCCCCCAGGGACAGACTCCCTTCAAAGCATCTCATCTCATCCCCTGTGCCTGCGTCTGCAGAGTGAATAGATTCCACCACCTCGCCTGCCCCCGGACCTCAGGGACCTCCATGCTGTTAACTGTGGGGGGCAGAGCAGAAAGGTAGCAGGAGTGGCAAGGGCAGGCCATGGCTGGGGAGCAGGGCTCTCCCTTGGAGCAGCAGGGAGGCTGGGCCCAGCTTCTCTGGAGACTCATCAATGGACTAAGAAGGAGGATTCGTGAACAGAAGCAGCCTAATGTCTTCCAGGGACGTGGAAGAGGGAGAGGGGGTGTTGAGCCGCCTATAGGCTTTGCTGAGAGGAAATGAGTTGAAACAGAGTGGGCGAGAAGGAACACTGCATGGAGCTGGCGGAGCTGGCGCGTGGTTCCTGTAAGGCTTCATTTCCAGATCTCTCTCTCTCTCTCTCTCCCTCTGTGCCACACACACACACACACACACACACACACACACACACACACACACCACCCCTCCACCTCAGCACCAGACAACGTACCTCACCCTATTCCAGCTCACTGTTTCTCATTCCATTTCTGAGTCTTACCAGACTCTGTGCCTTCTCTGCACCTTGGCCCACGGGGGGAGAGGGGGTGAGAGGGGGAGCAGGCCTGGTTTATCATCCAGGCTACCCAGCAAGCCTTAGAAACAAGTCCCAGCCTAGCCCCTCTTGGCAGAGCCACTTGCTGGCCTAAAAGCCACAGCAGTGAATCAGGTTGCTAAATTCTTCCCTTTGGTCCCCATGTTCTGCAGCAGAAATAGTTCCCTCACTGCAGGCCGTCTCGGGTGAGCTGCCCACACGTTCCTCAACTCACCTTGCAGGGGAAACAGATCAAATTCAACATCCCCTCCCTCAGTTTCCAGATGGGAAACAAAGACAGAAGGATTTGCCCAAGATCATGCACGCTGCCCAGATCCCAGAAGCCTGTCTGGAAAAGCTCTAGCGCCCGAGTCTGCCCAGATCGCCCGGGACACTTCCTCCTGAAAGAGTTCAGTGTGACCAGGCTGTGCCCAGAGCTGTAGCTCAAGCCTTAGGCCATGACTGCAGCCTGAGACCAGGCTCTGTTTCTCTCTGGGCCTGGAGGAGAGGACAGAGCTGGTCCCTGCAGATTCCAAGGCAAACACAGGCAGCCATTAATCAATGGGGGAAAGAACAGCTACAGAGAAGGGAGCACCACGTACCAGGCTGTGTGGCCAGTTCATCCCACCAAGCCCAGGCAGCAGGCCTGCAGCTGCCACCGGCCAGGAACCCCAGATGCCGCAGAGAGAGAATAGCAGCAACAGGATGGACTGAGGCAATTATAGCTCCACGGGGGGCTGCTGGGGGGTGTGGGTGGGTGGGCTCACTGTCAGCTGGGAGCCTTGGGCCCCCAGCTGGCTGGGTCTTAGCAGCACAGTGGCAGGCGGTGAGGGGTGTGGGGGTAGGCCAGGAGCCAGGCCCTGAGGTGCCCAGGGGCTGTTGACCGAAGGACAATGTCCTGTGTGTCTGGTGGGGCCCTGGCTGATGGCACCTCCGCCTGTGGCCTGCGGCCGGCTGACCAGCCAGCACCCACAGCGCCAGTTAAGACAATCAGCTTCGTTTGCTTTGGGGATGGCCAGGGGGAAGGGAGGGAGGAGGATGGGCTGCTGGTTGGTCAGAAGAGAAAATGTACTGAGACTGTCTTCTTGGTCCAGGGCCAGACAGTACTATCTCCCAAGGAAACCGCCTCAGGTTCTCCAACCAGCCTCAGGTGAGCTCATATCTAGTTACAGGCGGGGAAACTGAGGACCGAGCAAGAAGGGAATTGGCCTGGTATTCCACAGTGAATTAGCAGTGTCAGCGCTGGGATTTGGGCCTGGTTCTGATCCAGAACTCAACATGCCTCCCTACACTGTTTGTGTTGGGATATTTTCTGCGCAGTTCTAGCCCTCCGTGAACAGGTCTCCGAGTCTGTGTGCTCTACCCAGGCCAAGGTACAGATACCGAAAAGCTTCATGGGGTAACATTTGCCATCTTGCATGAGAGATCTCCCCTTTCGGGGCCTATCCCCTGTCTGACCACTGTTTATGACCTTCCTTCTCTCTCAGCCTCGTTCCATTCTCTCTATAATGAGAGTCACGTCCCAGGAGTAGCAGCCCCTGCTGATTCCTACTTACTGTCTACATCTGTTTCCATATCTCTCGAGACTGCTACAAAGAATAAAGAAATAGGCCATGTCATAGCTGACAATGCTTGGCACAGAGTGAGCGCTCAATAAACACTTTACTGTTTATTATAAAATGATGCTGTAATGATTATAATTATTACGTTTCTTATTATAAACAGCAGCTGTCTTAGTATTAGGGCTCATGGGTCTTTTACACCTCTCCCTTGTACCCCTCAAACCAACCCTGCTGTCTGAGACACTGCATGCAGCCTTCCTAAAGAGGGTTCCAGCTTCATCAGCTCAGGTGACCCAGGGTCCATGGGGCCCCAAACGCTAAACTGACAGCCAACCCTCTGTGGCTAAGGCCACTCACCTTGAGTGAACGGTCAACTGAAAGTGAGCGAGCAGTAAATACACTCCCTGGGGGGTGCACAGGGGTGGGGGCAGCAGAGGAGGAAGGGGTGGGCCAGCTCCCCTGTCTTGTCTTGCTGAGGGCCAGTCTTGGCCATTTACAAGAACTAGGGAGGGGAGGAGGGCAGGGTGAGAGGCTCCTGAATGTCACAAGATTAATCTGTGCAGGGCAGGTTTCCACAGCATAACTGAGGAGCTGGCTGGGGCGTGAGCTCCTCGAGAGATACCACCATATTTGGTCAAATACTAGACAGGGCTCTGTGCTGTCCTTGGAAACTCCAGAGGGCGGGAGACTCTGAAAAATACCTCCTTGGGCAGCAAGCCCCCACCCCCAGCCTTGGCTGTCCCAGCCCCTCTTATAACAAACGAAAGGACCTGGCTGAGGGGTGAATGGAGGCAGCCTAGCTAGTTCTTTGCTTTCTTCTACAGCTATCGAGGGGCCCACGATAAGGTGAGGAGATTGAAAAATATGTACTAGGATATGGAGGTTCCTCTGCCTTTCAGAACCCCAGAAATATCCATCCTATTACTTGCTAGTACATGGACCCTTCCTTCTGATCCCTAAGGACGAAACGCAGCTAATAGAGATTCCCAAATAACAGAGTCTAGTAGTGCACGCTGTGGTGGCATCGCATGTGAAGTGGAAGCAAAAGGACCAGGGGTTCAGGGACCGCTTCAGCCACACATCATATTCAAAGGCCAGTCTGGAATACAAGAGACCTAGTCTCAGAACATACCAAGAAGAGAAGGTGGGTGTCGATCCATTCCCAGGGGTTTAGTCCAGAGATTTGGGCTCAGGAAACCCAGGAGTCTTCATTTTTAATACAAGCCAGTCTGGAAGCTACAGAGATCCTTGCTTCTCATGTAGCCCACGCCCCATCCAGCGCTAAAGTTCAGAGAGGATGGGCCTTCCCAGGTTCGCAGGGGCTTTCCCAGGCTCACACAGTATTTGTGCTGGATCCAGAAGTAGAACTATCCCCCTGGTTCTACCCACTGGTCCTCCCTCAATGCTTTATACTAACAGCCTTGGGCTAGGCTGAGCCTCCTTGTAGTCTGTAGTGGACGGAGAAGCTAGGTCAGTACTTCTGAGAACTCATGATTGCTTACAATGGGCCCCAGGGACAGCAGAGTAACTGTCACCAGTTTCCCCATTCCTGGACTGTCTTGAACCAGAAAGGCGCCGCTTCCTACAGCTTTGACCTTGAGAAACCACGGTAGAGTCATTGATTGTCCTGGAGTGATGTCTAGAGTGTAGACCTGTGGAGCCCAGTCTCAGAGTTTGATGCAAGGCCAGAAAGGAAAGTGAAGAAACCAGGAATTGAGGTCTCCATCTGCCTCGTGTATGAGGATGGAGTCCTTGGGTCTTCATGAATAAGGGTTGGAAGCACCTGTGAAGATGCACGGATGGGCAGCCAGCGGTAGCAGGGATGCGGAGATCCCAGGCACCTCTACTA
Organism: Myodes glareolus; assembly: GCF_982192425.1. Taxonomy (NCBI): domain Eukaryota; kingdom Metazoa; phylum Chordata; class Mammalia; order Rodentia; family Cricetidae; genus Myodes; species Myodes glareolus. Next base: position 26,546,414 of record NC_142038.1, read on the forward strand.
CAGACCTGCCGGGAGCCTCACTGCACTCACCACTAGATGGCGCCAACAGAAAGCCAAACAGCCTTGAAGAGCAGCCCGCAGCCCGGTTCCTTCCTCTTGGAGTAGCCGCTGAAGCTGCTAAACCGGAGCTCGGGCGTGTGTGCAAGGCCTGTGCCTGCCCTGGCTTCCCAGCAACAGTGCTGTTGAGGAGCAGTGTTAAAGGTGTCTTCCACATCAGAGCAGGCATGGCCAGTGGAGGGCAATGACTGAGTGTCTTTCCTTTTTCTCCTTTGGGGGTGGGGGATGGGATTAAAGACAGGGTTTCTCTGTGTAACCATGGCTGTCCTGGAACTTCTCTGTAGACCAGGCTGGCCTCAAACTCACAGAGATCAACCTGCCTCTGTCCCCGAGTGCTGGGATTAAAGACGTGTGCCTCCACCTCCCATCTGTGACTGAAAGCTTCTATCTGCTGACCCCAAAGTACCTGCTTCCTTTCTTTGGGCATCTACTATGTACTAGGCCTTTAGTATCTGAAACACGGTATCATAGTCTCAACAAATAGTAACTGCAAGCCTGGGGCAATAGTTCAATTGATAAAAATGCTTGCCACATAAGCATCAGGGCTTTGGTTCAATCCCCAGAAACTAAGTGGAGAAGCCAGGAGTGTTGAAGTTCACTGTGTACTCTAATCCAGTGTTGGGGAGGCAGAACCCAGCAGATCCCTACAGCTTGCTGGCCAGCCAGCCTAGCCTACTGGGAAAACCCTTAGCCAATGAGAGAGCCTAGCTCAAAGACACAAGATGAATGGCCTCTGAGGGATGGCATCTGAGTTTGTCGTCTGGCCTCCTCCACATGGACCCGCACACATGTGCACATACATGCATATATGAGTTAAGAGGAGGGCATCCATCAGTAACTGGGTGTTGGGCAGGCGCTAACTCCTCCAACTATGTTGGTTCATGGGAGAATCCCAACACACCTGTAGTGCAGTCACACTTTACTCTCTATCGAGACTTGGGGAATCTGAGGCTTAGGACTTAACTATTTAAGTTTAAGTTAAACTTAGTCTACTTAACTATTTGCCCAAAGTCACAGAAAACACAAAATAAGTTTGTTTTACCCCTACATCTCCTGCTGCAGTGCAGGTAGAAGACCCTGCCCCTGAAGGGGAGGACTGCCTATCAAAGGGGATCTGTAACACCTCAGCCTCACCCAGCATTCTCGAACAACCCAGATGGGGCAAGGTGAGGAGCTCAGGAAAGGAACTACATACAGTTCTTGGGAGATGGAAAGCTCCCCAGCCCAGGGGCGGTTTAATTATAACATTTCTGGCACATAGAAAGCACCCGCTAAAAATGTGATACATTCAATCAAACCAGTTGTAACGCAGGATGGCGATGCTGGAACTCAGGATGAAAGGTGGGCGCTATGGGACCTAGAGGAGCAGGGATGTCCTCCAGGGTAGTGAAGACTCCCACAGGTTGATGGGTTTTAGTCTTGATCCTCTCTTCCTCATCATAGCTGTGTGACTTTGGGGAAAGAGTTGGTTTATCTGATCCTTTGTTTCTTCTGTACAATAGAGATAATGATTTGGGGCTGGGCTCAGGTTGTTGGAATGCTTGCCCAGTTGGCACGAAGTCCTGGGTCCAATCTCTGACACGGCACAAACCAGGTGTGTTGGCTCGTGCCTGTAATCCCAGCATTCAGAAGGCAGAGGCAGGAGGATTAGAACTTTAAGGCCATTCTCAACTGCATCATAAATTTGAGGCCAGCCTAAGCTACCAGACACCTTGTCTCAAAATAGTGAATTTTCAATGGGTTACTGTAAGCATCAAAGAAGAATGCATCCTACGGTGCTTTGTGCCATGCCTGACAAACGCGAGCGTCCAGCTAGTGATAGCAGATATTGGGATTGCACTTATTAAGATAAGCTTTAACTTGGGCTTCCAAGGGTGCCTTTGGAGTATTCCTAAGTAGAAATCCGGCATTATTGGGTGGGGATGAGGCGAGAGCCAGTGGAACAATACAGAGGTTTCTCTCTTCAATGTACACACTCCAGAACTTCAACCAGGCCAGGAGGCCCCAGACCCCGATCCAGGGGGTCTAGTTAAGGCAGGAGGAGGCTTATGGGCTCTTTTACTGGCAAGAGCCCCCAAAGCGCATCCTTCCAGGAGGTCCTGCCTCCTCTGCCATGCTGTTGTCCCCTCCCTCCTGGGTAGGAATCCTTCTCCCAAGCCCTTATTTGCACAAATGCCTGCCTCACTGCTCACTCCAGAGTCCCAGCCAAGAGGGTCTATTTTAAGCTCCAGAGACAGGAACATTGTTGGTGGGAATAGCCCTAACCAGCCGGCTCCCAGTTTTCAAAAAAGGGAAAGGCTGGGTGAATGAGACGTGTAGAGGGGCAGCCACATCAGCAGGACCCTGGGCCCAGGCCAGTCACTAGCATCTGCACCCCAACGGGTGGATGTCAAGCAAGTGTGAGCTGGAGTCGGTTCTCAGATGACCGACTCCGAGATGCCCGTCGGCCAGTGTCCAGCACTGACAATACCAAGGCCTTGCTTCTAGGCTGCAGATTGACTGTGTGTTCTGCTTTGTGTCCCAGCGCTCGCCATCCAAAGACATCGCCACAGGCGGGGACACCTTGCCAGCTCTTCCTGTGTAGGGTCTTCGCTGGTGACCTCCCTGCCTTCCAGAGACATTCTTCTCTCAGGATACACATTCCATCTTTGACGTAACAGACACTTTTTACGTGTCTGGCCTCATTGGGCTGTTCTCGTAAATAAGTTCCTTGTGCATTTTCATGATCTATTCTCACTCTTTGATTTTCACGAAGACTATTATTTAAATCCTAGACTTTGAACCAAAGTAAAGGACCCCAGCCCAAGGCTGGGAGGGAACAATGAAAATGAGGTCATCTGTGTGATATGCCCACCAGTGTGCCATGAACGGCCTAGCTACTGTTTGCTTGCACATATTTTGTTCTTAGCTCTGTCTGATCACGTAGCACAGCATAATTCTAGTCAGTTCAGTTCTAAAACCTTGTAGTTCCCAGAGAGACCTCAAAATAGAAGTAACAACCCTAAGGAAGAATGGGCCCCCATGTGCTTCAGCCAAGAGGCAAGAAGCCTGGCTGGAGACACTGTGTAAGACAGGTAAGGGATCAGCCTCCCCAGATTTTAGAAGCTCCCAGCATGGAAAAGTCCTGATCGTCTGTACAGGCCCTGGGACCTAATAAACATGGCCCAGCTGCCTGCACTCACTCAGGCCTGGGCAGGAAGGAGCAGGATATAAACAGCCTGCGTGCATAGTCCCGGCACCGGGCCGCCTGCTCACCCGCACATCCGCACCTCAGACCCAGGGGATGTTTATAATCTGCTAGAGCCTCCAGGACTCTGACGCCCAAAGTCACCACTCAACCTCCCCCATTCCTGGGTGGGTCTGTGTCTCTTTGGAGTCGGAGATCCCACTACCCAGCAAAGAAAGGAAAAAAAAAAAAAGGAACGAGAACAGCCTCACAGTTCAAGCCCAGGGAAAGGGAACTAGCCAGGCTGTAGGCACAGGGGAAGAGATGGGCCAGTCAGCATCTTGCTGGCTTACAACAAGGAGTCTTGGAGTGATGTGGGCTAGAGTGAAGGGCTGTGCCTTCAGCAGTTCAGATTTAATAGTAGGCCCTAGCTGCGGAGATTGGTACTAAGCTGTTTTATTAGAGGTGGCTCTGTGGTGGGGATCTGGGGGCGTATGGCCCTGAGGGTAGTGTCTCAGTGTCTTTCTGCGGTTCCCAGTGCCATCAGGGAGCTCTGCTTCCAGGCAGTGGGTGTATTTTATTCGCCTGCGCTGGAGAGCCTGGGGCCAGGATGACCATGCAGATTTGCTCACATTCTCCCCAAGGGCAGCTCACAACCCACCGCAGGGAGAAGAGACAACTCCGAACACAATCTTTTACCTACCCCTGGGCAAGGAGCCTTGATAGCCATTGCCAAGGCTCCTGCCCCATCCTCCTGACCTCCAGAGAGTTCATAGGTGTTTAGTGTTATGACTCGCAACCCAGTCTCCCTGGCTGTGTGGTCTGTATAGTCTGGAGGAAACAGTGATGGTTAAATGTAATCTCCAGCTAGTGAGCAATGCCCTTTGAGGCTTCAGCCTGCGGGCAGTGAAGAGCTTTGGAGCGTCCCCAAGGGGTGGTCTACCCACTTCACTTAGCAAGTGCACATTAAGCAACTGCAGTGTGCCCAACGTGTCCTAGGCACTGGGGGTCAGCACGGAATACTTCCACTAGCTTCTAGACGTGTGCTTCGGCGGACAGTGGCAGATGTGACAATACCCCTGGCTTCAGGGGCAGCAACACAGCTTGGAAGAGCTCTGGCTGAACACTTCTGCTCGGCCTTCTGCATCTCCCACATTCCTTGGCAACTGGTGGTTCCTCTTCTGAGAAGCCTGGGACCCTGGACTCAGTTCATACGGAGAAAAGCGCTGTCCCACGCATGTGAAGTCTCACCCGGTTTCCATGGGAGGTCAGTTCTCTGGACGGCAGCAGGAAAGAAAAGCCAGCCTGTGTGATGCCGGCCATTTCTGGAGCCTGCCTTCCAGGAACGAAGTCCGCCATCGCTCTGTTGTTGGAAGGAGCTTCCCAGCCCCTGGCTCTGGAACACACAAGATGTCCCCTGCCCAGGTTGTAGACAGAGTCAGGTGACCACTGCCTGGGGGGGGCAGTAATACTCCTCGCGGGCATGCGGCCCCCTCCACTTTAAAAGCTGTCATTCCCGTGACTTCATTTCCTCAGCACAGGAAGGAAAGCGCTATAAATATTTAACAGAAGAAGAGAGAGTCCCAGGTAAGAGACGCGACCTGCCCATGGCCATACAGTGAGGAAAAGAGAGACAGAGGTTGGCATGAAAGCTGGGCCTACAGCTTCCCTAATCTTTGCCCTGCTTTAGAGAGAGGTAAGGGGCACCAGGGTGTCTAAGGTCAGAGGCGTGTGACCGATCATCAGATGGCCTCCCCTGAGGGCCAAAGGCCAGACGAACGATTTCAAACTCTGTTCACAGCTGCCTGTTCACATCACCACGGCAGAGGATTTATCTGTCAGAGGGTTTCATGCCAGAGAGCCAAGACACTGAGTCAGAGGTCAGGCTGACCGGCTGGCTCTGTCTTCCCAATGCGCTCTCCTGGTGACCACGTGGCTTGCCTGTTATACATGGCTATGTTCGGAGGGCTTTCTCTCCCATTCTAGCATTCCCTTGCTTTCGCCCTGTTATCTTGGCCCCCAAGCTAGGTCTGGCTGGGCATTCTGGAATCAGTGTCTTCCTAAGGACATTGCAGACCCCCTCTTCAGTTTTCAAGTTCTACGGGACCAACAAAGGACATTTTTCTGGCACTCCTATCAAAGGTCTTTTGGCCTTCTGTGTCTGAACCTTCTTTCTGCTGCCCATACATTGACTGAGAACGCACAGAGCAAAGCTGATACCCCTCTCCGTGCTAAGCAGTCACAGTCAGGATAAGTGTGGCTGTGCTACAGCAACTAGCAGCCCCCAAATCTGAAAGGGTTGGTGCAGCCAAGGCACCCTCAGCACCTATGCTCCGTGACCTATACAGGTCACAGAGCCGCTTCCATCAGAGATACAGAGATGAAAACGTCCCCTCACACTTGTGACCATAAACATCGCAGCAGACTTCGAGATTTGTAGATGGCTCATCTACAGAGACCAAGAATATTTTGGAATAGCTATCCCAACCGCACACTTCGTTGGGGTAAAAGTCATCTATCCCTCCTTCTCTTTTTCAGTGCAGTGAAGGGAATCATACCCAGGGTCTAGCAAGTGAGAGGCAAATGCTCTACCACTGAGGTTCACCCCCAGCCTCTCCATCTCTGTTAGTTTTTCATCTCTAAAATGAGGGTGATCAGAAAGTACCCATTCCGCTCCTTTGCTGGGAGTTGAGCTAGTAGGGTGGAGGTTAAGTTATCAGTATAAGAGCCTCGTTCCGCCGGGCGATGGTGGCACACGTCTTTAATCCCAGCACTCGGGAGGCAGAGGCAGACTGATTTCTGTGAGTTCGAGGCCAGCCTGGTCTACAAGAGCTAGTTCCAGGACAGGCTCCAAAGTTACAGAGAAACCCTGTCTCAAAACAACAACAACAAAACAAACAAACAAACAAACAAACAAAAAAAGAGCCTGGTTCCTAGAGCTTTCTGTCAGCTCTCCTGACTGGTGCTGCGCTAGTTTAACGGTGTGACCCTTTCTCCACAGGGCGACCCTGGCTCTCCCCGTTCCCCGCGTTGTCCCACTTCACCCCTGTCCTGTTGTTTCCGCTTAGTGCCTGTCCTGTTTTTGTTCCTTTGTTTTGTTTCTCATTGCCTCTCACTGGAGGGAGATTGGGGACTGGATAGCGAGGCAGAGAACGGTGTGCCCGCGTGTCTTTCCAACCCCTGCCAGCGGCATGTAGCTCCAGTTCACAACCAAGTTCTTTGGTGTCGAGAGAAGGAAAATGGAATTTGGGGAAGAATTCTTGCTTGAGATGAAGCCGTGGTAAGCACAGAAAACAACTGTCCTTTGTTGGAGCTGGAAAAGGCTTTGAAAGCAACACCCATTGGCTCTTTCTTTTTTCTTTTTTTTTTTTTAAAGGATGGACAAACAGAAGTCCGAAGAGGACCAAAGTCTGATCAGTGTCACACAGGATTTAGGAGTCACCCGTTAGGACCAGAGCCCATTTCCTTTACTCCAAGCTTGGGACTTTTCATGTACCACCTAAGGGGGCAATATGCTCCACTAGCCAGATAGAGTGGGAAGGGACCGCCTTGGAATCATGGCAAGTCCACTGTTCACAGGGCTCTCCTCCAGCGGAGTTATAAAGCCGAGAGCTTTATAAACATTACCTTATTAAGGCTTCTTGGAAGCCCAAGGTCATAGCTCCTCTGGGTCATGGGACACCAGCTGCAGGTCCAGTGAACAGAGGACCACGTAACATTTTTCACTTGGTTTAGCAAACCTGGTTTCTAATTATAGGATTTGTTTTACAGTCCCGAGTGGTTTATGAAGGAAGATTTGGAGTCAGTAGCAGTCCTAAAGGCAGGCTGAGAGTGTCAGATGGAAAGACTGGGCAGGGTGGGGATGTCTGGAGGGAGGAGAGGCCCTGAAGCATGGCAGACGGTAGGGCAAACACAGCCTTTGGGCAAGCCAGGCAGGGAGGGATGTTAATTTTCTGTCTCACCGGTCATGTTGCTCTCAGTTGGAAACCCTTCCCCCAAACCCCATAGAGCATAACCCTCTGGCACCTGGAGAGAAATGTGGCGCTGACCTACAGCAAACAGGTAGAATGATCACCTTGTTAGTCCTGCCGCGGTACCACGTCCATCCATCACCATGGTCACGCTTCTTATCCGCAGAGACAGGGAGCGGATACCGATTGGGGGTTCGGGGGAGTTATTATGAAGGTGAATAGCATCCCGCTCCTCTGCAGCCAGAACTTGCCAGAGCTACCAGCCCCTCCATGCCGAGATTCGGAGGGCCCAGCAGATTAGTGATTTTTTTTTAAAAAGCCTTTCTTGCCCTGTTCTGAGTCCTTGTAAACTGTTTCCAAGAAGTTTCCTAGACTTCCCAGTAGGAACTGAGCTCAGTTGCTGTGCATCACTGTGCCAGGGGAAGCCTGATTAGTAACCAGTGTGTGCTGGCCTGGCTCCCACCAAGACACAGCCAGAATCCCTAAAACCAAGCGCTTCTGTCTTTATCTTTGAAACACCTAACCTGTCCATCATGATACTAACCCGAGTTAGTATCTCAGTCCCAATAAAGGCAAGGACAAATGCATGAGTGCATTAACTGCACCCCATTCTGGAATCTTCCATGCCTCCTAATGTCACACAGCTCTCATGTCACATGGTGCTGGCTTCTCTGCAGTGGGGTTGCTCCTGTCTGCATCTGCCAGTGGCATTGCTCTCCTCCACCCCTTCCCTCTTTCTTTACCCAGAATTCACTCTCAGAAAACAAGACAGACGTCCCTGGGTCCAGACACACCTAAAGGTGAATCTACCCAAAGACTTCAGTCACAAGGGCCAACGGTGTCCCTCTTGTTTAGAAACCCGGAAGAAAGGAGTTTTCTTTCTTCTCCAAAAAGGAATCTTGGTAAATACCATGTAACAGAAACGGGCGACTTCCCTGTCTTGCCATTATGGTATCCAGAGCAGTGCTGTGCACAAGAGATACTCAGGCATTTTTTATGAGCAAAGAAAGCAGCCGCCCTACCTGCAGCCCTCAGCAAGCAAGCTCGATGCAGGAGAGCAGACCCAGGACAGAAAAGTCCCTCTACACCCTCCTTCTGTGCCCTGCTCACACTCTGCCAGCTGAGCAGAAACTATGGGCCTTTGTCACAGATTGGGTGTCATGGATCCCAGTCACCCAGAGCACGGTGACCTCCAAACAGACGGAAAGCAAGGTTCCCTGGTTCAGATCCCTCCTCGGCCATTTATAAAGCAATGAAGGAGAGCGTGGGGCTGCGTTTGCACTCAGCTCCCAAGACACAAGGAAGGTGCTGGTGGCAGGAAGCATCATGGCTGAGAGATGACAACTGCTTTGGAAGTCATCCTAAGATAAACGGAACAATAAAGTGGGGCTGGAGAGACGGCTCGGCTCCCGCTTCCGCTCCTTGCTACTCTAGAACGATGGGATGGATGGATGGCATGGTAGGTAGATGGTCTCTGATTCAGGCTGAAGAGTCTTTGTAGTATCCTTTCTAACCTGCTCAAACAAGAATCTCCGCTGAAAACTACCTCGCCCAGATTCCTGAGCTCACTGCGCTGAAGCTGTTTGAAGCATCGACACATACATGGTCATGCATGTAGCAATGTCTCCTCACTCATGTCCGGGGTTGAATTGTATGCCTTTCTCAAATAAATATATTGAAATCTTAATCCTCCCCGCCACAGAATTTGGCCTTGTGATAGGTCCAGACTCCTTCTACCTGGGAAGTCCTCACCATGAGAGAATATGCTTTGAACTATGAGCGAAAACAACGTCTTTCTCCCGGGAGCTGATTTTGGCAGAGTTTTTCATCGCAGCAACCGGAAAGAGAACCAGGACAGGGGCTTTATGCGGAAACGGGGCTTTTCAGGTGTGACTAGGATGGACTCACATAAGCATCCAGTGAGACAGCCGTCTCTTGAGACACGGAAATGAGGCCCTGTGAACGTGGAGGAGAAATGGGAGGGGTGTGTCTCCACGTCGAGGAACTCCAAAGATTGCTTACTTCTTGGAAACTAAGCAGGAATGCGGCCCACCTTCCTTCTCATAGCCTAGAAGGAAGCCACCTTGTCCACCCCTCTGATTTTGGACATCTTATATACATGTGCACACACAGGCATAGACCACCACCCCACACACTTGGAAGCCGAAGGCCAGGAGAGCTGATGACGTCATAGTCAAAGGCTAGAGACCCAATGAGCTGCTGAATTTCATCCCGCAAGGCCTCAGGACAGCACTGGGAGCTCCAGGGTCGGAAGGCAGGAGATGGATCTCGGCTGAGGAAAGGGGTGGGGTGGACTCACCCTTTCTCCTTTCCATTTCATTTACATCTCATTGGATTAGAGGATGCCCAGCCACTCTGGCAAAATTAGGCTTCCTGTACTTGGTTCCTGATAGAAATAACACACTATGCCACACTAGTGTTTTACTGACTCCACAGGCATCACTTAGTCTAGCCAAGTGGAGTCAGCAGAGTAATCATGACACCCTGATGGTAAGAATGGCCTTGACCTGACAGGACAACGCTATTGTTATCCAGCTTGAACATTTGGGTGCACACTTACCTACATGCACACTCACCTGTATAACTGAGGGGTTCTTACTATTTATTTATGCTGTGTGTGTGTGCACATGCACACGCACTTGAATGCATGTCTGTGCACCACATGCATGGAGTTCCCTCAGGGCCAGAAGAAGGCATCAGATGCTCCGGGACTGGAGTTATAGACTGTGAGCTGTCATGTGGGTGCCGGGAATTGAACCCACATCCTCTGGAAGAGCAGCCAATGCTCTTAACCGCTGAGATAACTCTCCCGCCCCTGTGATGTGTTCTTTTGCACTCTTTGGTGTACAGTCAGGGTTGTCCCCAGGTTCAAATGATCAAGCCCCTGCCCCAATATAATGTAATAGCAATAAGTCTGACACACAGCCCCTCTGTCCTCTCCAGTGTTCTTACCACCCCCTACTTACACACGGTACCCCAGTTATGCCAGGTCTTGGTGGGCAGTGTCAGACCCTTTGGTCCTCTGAGTCCATTCACTGTGGTGGAAAGATATGAAGAACCAAGCTAGGCCAATCTCAGCAAGTTACTGCCTGAGTTGTGGGTCAAGTTCAGGACTCCCAGAGGGGCCACAGGGATGGCAGCCAATGTTCCCACTAGACCAGGAAAAGGCCCCATGCCAACTTTTAATGCAATCCATTCCTGTTTCCTGTCAGCCCCATGCCAGGCTGTCACAAAGTTTTGGGAGAACTATGCTACACATTGTTCCCTCCACCTCCCCAACCAGTCTTCCTTGGCGGGCAGCACAATGGATTTGTTGCTTCCTTCTCCAGGACAATGGGGCAGCTCACCCACCCCTGCCATTCCCAGTGATGTCCCTCGGGCGCTGCAGAGTGAGACTCTGGAAGAGAAAAAACTAATTCAACCTGGCTGCTCACACACTTACCCACCTCACTTACACCCAGATGCATCCTTTCATTCCAGTGACATTGTACCATGCGTCTTCTGCATCCTGCACTTTATAAAACCTCAATATGTTGTGGGAAGCTTTCTAGGGTGATGTCTTTGGGAAGTAATACATCCTCTGTTCTTTCAACTGACCTCCTAGTGGGAGTACATTTTTGAGAAGATGGTTTGATCACAAAGCAAATAATTATAAGAATTTTGAATTACTTCCTTCAAAAAAAAAAAAACACGTTGAACCGGGCAGTGGTAGCACACACCTTTAATAATCCCGCAGTCAGGAAGCACAGGGCTGGTCACATTGTGTCCATAGTCAGGAAGCACAGGGCTGGTCACACTGTGTCCACAGTCAGGAAGCACGGGGCTGGTCACATTGTGTCCACAGTCAGGAAGTACAGGGCTGGTCACATTGTGTCCGCAGTCAGGAAGCAGCAAGAGTGGGGGTCGGTGCTCAGGTGTTTTTCTCTTTTTCATTCAGTCTCAGCCCCTAGCTTGTGGGATAATACCACCCACATTCAGAGTGGATCCTCCAATCTCATAGATCTTCACCTCATAGACACTCTCAGGGAGGTGTTTCCATAGTGATTCTAAATCTAGTCAAGCTGACAGTGAAGAGGAGTCATTAGGAATTTCAGCAGTGAAAAAGGCATATGGCCTCGCCTCCCAGATTCAAACATCAATGAAGAAGGCAAGTGGTCTCACCTCCCAGATTCAAACAGACACCATTGAAGAAGGCACACGGCCTCACTTCGCTGATTCAAATAGACATCACTGATGAAGGCATGCAATGGAGGTTTTTTTGGGGGGGGGTTGCTTTTTGGTTTTTTTTTTTTCCTTTGTTTGTTTTGTTTCTATTTAGACAGGGCCTCACTCTATAGCCTTTGCTGGTCTGGAGTTTGTTATGGAGACTAGGCCTTAAATTCATAGAGATCTGCCTGCCTCTGCCTCCAAAGTGCTGTGATTTAGACATGTGTCTATATGTCTGGCTTGTTTGTTTGTTTGTCTGTTTGTTTCGAGATAGGGTTTCTCTGTGTAACAGTTGTGTCCATCCTGGAATTCACTTTGTAGATCAGACTGTCCTCAACCTCATTGAGATCCGCCTGCCTCTTCCTCCCAAGTGCTGGGATTAAAGGTGTGCACCACCACCAATAAGCTTATTTGGTTTTTTTTTTCACCACTCAGCTTGAAGCTTAACTTTTAATTTAGTAATGGTTTTGGTTTTGAGTTTGTTGTTTTGCTTTTATTTGTTTGTTTGTTTTCAGTTTTTCAAGACAAGATTTCTCTGTGTAACCCTGGTTGTCCTGGAATTTACCAAGCTGGCCTTGAACTCAGAGATCTGCCTGCCTCTGCCTCCCAAGTGCTGTTAACTTAGGGGTTATGGACGGTGCATAAAACATAATTTTTCTCACCTCTGAACTGTACCCTTGGGGAGAATAGGTAGGAAATCAAAGCTAAAAACAAGGAAAAGACTGGGGGTTGAAATGGGAAATAAGGGTTGGAGAGATGGCTCAGTGGTTAAGAGCACTGGCTGCCTTCCAAAGGTCCTGAGTTCAATTCCCAGCAACTTCTTGGTGGCTCACAACCATCCATAATGAGATCTGGTGCCCTCTTCTGGCCCGCAGGCATACATGCAGGCAGAACACTGTATGCATAATAAATAAATCTCTTTTTTAAGAAAGGAAGGAAGGAAGGAAGGAAGGAAGGAAGGAAGGAAGGAAGGAAGGAAGGAAATGAAATGAAATCCATATTCATTCTGAGACCCTCAGAGCCAGGAGGGACTTTCCGAGCTGTCATCCAGCCTCTGCTGCATTCTCTAATGGCAGAGAGCTTCCTGTTTTACTGAGAAAGCCTGTCCGCCCCTATCTTCCTTCATGTCTGTCTCCAATGATTGTTTCAAGGTCTTTCCTGAACTTGGGGTGTAGCTCGGGTGCCAGAGTGCTGTTCTAGCATGCACAAGCCGTGGGTTGGATCCCCAACACTGCTTAGATCTGTGTGTGATGGCATACACCTGGGATCTCAGCACTTGGGAGGTCGAGGAAGCATTGGGAGTTGAAGGTCAGCACTGTCCCACGGAGCAACCAACCTGGGCTATTGAGACCCTGTTTTCAAAACACAGTCTCTCCCGTGTCTCCACCTGTACAAACTAGACCCCTCTTCAGTCCCTTTGCAGAGGGAGAGGCAACCCTATCTTCCCTTTCTCTTTAGTCCACGCCATGACAATGGATTTTTTTTTTTCAGGGGGAAGGGGTAGGCAGGGATAAAGTCCTTCTCCATTGCCCAGGCTGGACTTGAATTCCTAGACTATCGCTGTCTTCCTGGCTTAACCTCCTGAGCAGATGGGACAATAGACGTGCACCAGCATACCTGACCGGACCTTCTGACAACCATACTGTTATCACAGGTAGACCAGACTAGTGTGATGCTGCAGAGCTCTTGCGTGGGCGCAATGGTGGGTCCCCACAGCTCGCATGCACAGCGCAGGCCTGAATTAGCAAGGTCTCCAGAGCGGGTGTTCCCTAGTGATTCTGTTGAGCTGGTTTTGCCTGCCCTCTGGGCTCTGGAGGTAGCGCTTTATTCTACTCGACTGGAACCCGGGGGCTGGAGAGAGGAAGCTTCCCTCCCAGCACACTAGTCAGATAGCTAACTCCCATGCGGAGACTGGGGAAGGGGACGTGATCAGCCTTCTCCCCGCCCCACCGCCTCTCACTTGCATGCCAGTGAATGCAAGCGTGGCATCGTCTCCCAGCCTGAGGAGGGACGCGGGGACATGAGCAGTGACTGCTGCGTGCCAGGCCCTGGGGAGTCGAGTGCTTCCTCAGCTCCGTTCTAAGGAGGAGGAAGGCTAGCTTCACAGATGTTAGCCCCTCGGGCATCTAGGGGTAGAGCTGACCCCAGCCCCCTCCCATCTCCTGCTCACACCATTTCCCAGGATGCACTGCCACCCTGCCAAGCCTCATGGCCACACGAAGGCAAAACTTCAGAGTGCCAGTGGTAACGGCCCACACTCAGAGCTGGGTGTAGTAGAGGCAGAAAGGAGCACTGGCCCGTCCACCTCCAGAAAACTCTTCCCTTGAGGACCAGGCGGTGGGTGAGGAGCGTTCTATTATTTTATTATTTTATTCCTCCCAGTTGATTGGGAGCCATGTGGGCCAGGCGTGGTGGGGGATGCTCGCCTTTAATACCAGTACTCAGGAGGCAGTGGCAGGTGGATCTCTGTGAGTTCAAGGCCAGCGTGGTCTACGTAGTGAGTACCAGGAAAGTCAAGGCTACGTAGACAGACCCTGTCTAAAACAAACAAACAAAAACAAAACAAAACAAAAAAACAGACAACAATCAACAGTGTGTCTGACTTGTCACCCCCATACCCTAGGGACGCCCTGGTTGGATCCACATGGGTCCATGAGTCTATTACTAGCAGGGACATGAGCAGTAGGGAGCAGATCATAGAGTGGACCCCAGGAAAGGAAAAGGTGGGCAGCCCCGGGTCCTTCCCAGCCTGGGGTCCAGGTGTCTATGAATCAGACTGTGAATAGTCAGAGGATATGGCTACCGAGTATGGACATGGAGGGGCATGCCTGGGCCATGAAAGGCGGGGACAGAGTGACGGCCCTGGACAGAGGGCATGGCTGACCACTGGAAGAAGCTCTCTGCAGGTCTCAGAGCCGAGCTTCCAGCTGACCACGGCCAGCAGCCCCTCTGTTCGCATTTCTGACCAGCACTGTAGGAAGCCTGGGGACTCGGAGCTTGGATAGGAAGTCACCCACTCCTAGAGGAGCCTGTGGTAAATCAGGCAGGCAAATGGGCAAGACAGTGTGTGATGAGCCCTAGGAAGATGCCAGCAGGGCACGTGGTGGGCCATCCTGAGGTGGCCAGGGATGGTGTCTGAGATAGAACAGGAGCAGGGAGAAGAGCTAAGGCCTTGGGTTGTGTGAGGGGGTGCAAACCTGGCAACCCAACATGGGGACCTGAGAGTCCTCGCCCCAACTAGGTCATAGAGTGGGGCACTGAACAAGAAAGAGGCTGCGGTTGTTCCTTAGGATGAGAGAGTCCCCCAACGCCACACGCCTGACTTCAAGAGCCTGCCCTATCCGGGCAGCCTCACTGTGTGGGCCCTGAACCTCAATTGCACAGGGATAGGAGTGGCCGCTCAAGGTCCTGGATTTCTGGAGAAGAGATTTGCCTTCCCTGGGGCCTGCCATGCGTCACCGTTCCCATCACCCGCTGAGCCCCAGAAGCCTCAGCTGCTGTCTTTCTCTTGGGGGATTCTCAAAACATCCCAGGGCCCCGTTGTCCAGTCCTGGGACTCGGGGCAACGGGAGAGGAAGGAAATTCTCACACACAGCTCTCCCCCAGGAGTTTGCTAAGTTCCCAGGCTGACAACTGGCAACCCTCAGAAGTCCGTCCCCCACTCCCTTCCTCCTCTCCTCCCTGCCTCCTCCTCCCCCTGCTGCCCTTCTCCAGCTTAATAACTTCCACATGGGCTCTGGCGGCTGGAGCCAAGCCCTCAGCATTGTCTGAAACCTCCAAATTTAGAAGAAATATGAAAATTGTCAACCACTCCTTCCTTAGGGGGTAAAAGAAACATTCGGCACCAGGGGCAGGTCAAGGCGAGGCAGTCACGTGGCTGGCGCCCTGGCCAATGGGGGGCCCAGGGAGAACTCAGCACCCGCCTTGCCCCAACACCAGGCTCGCTTCTTCAGCTCATATAAGGTAAAAGGCAGCGAGGCCTCCGTGGCCAGAGAGCCACGGGCAAGGGGCTGAGCAGAGGGGGGTCCGATGCCAGTTGCTTAAAAATGCCCCTGTAGCATCAAGAGGTGCCAGAACCGAGTCAACTTAGTTGAGAAGCAGTGACACCCACAACCATACCCCAAATAAGTTGAGCCTCCACCTCCGAAGAGTCTTCCCTGGGCCAGACAACAGCCAAGGTAAGGATGGATCGCAGATGTGGGTCCCAGAGCGGGCCTCCGGGGCTTCCTCCCAGGGGCTCTCATCCGTGCTGTCTGCTAATTGCCATGGGCCATCTGCCTTTCTGGATGTCAATTTCCCTATTTGTACCAGGGCTGGATCTGGTGATCACCAAGCATCGGCCCAGCCCTGACCAGCTCCAGTCCTATGGGTTTGTTGACTGCTTCTGCAGAATGAGGAATGAGGGTCTGAGCCGATGTCCTTGGCAGGCCAAGCTCCCACGGTGCCACATCTGGGCAGTTAGCCCTGTCTCTACCTTGACAGCATTCTGCCATGTTTGTACCAGGTGTTCACACCACGATTCCAAGAACCTGGGGCTCCTATTAAGGAAAACTGTTTCCGACTAACGGTTCTAAAAGCCAAAGCTGGGTGGGAGGGCAGCCGTGCATGCTCAGACAGCCAGGGAGTAGGAGGCAAAGGGCTGGAAGGATGGGGTGCCAGCTGTGTGTAAAAGGGGTGGGGACTAAGAAGGGACACTGAGGAGGTAGGGCCTGAACTTTATCCTAAATCTGCACTCAGTGCTGGACTATATGGCTCTGGGCAGGTACCCATCCCTCTCTGGGCCAGCTTGTCCATCGAGATGTGTAACTGGACCAAATGGTCTGGAGATGCAGGGTGTGGCTTCTGAGCCATCTGGGGGAAGTTCCCTCAGGATTCTGGGCTATACCACCTTTTGAGCATAGATTCTGCACCCAAGCAATTGGTCAAAGCCCTGAGGGCTGTTGGAGGCTGAGAGCCTAAGTGATGGAGAACACCCTCAGGGTGTCTAGCTGAAGCCCTAGATCTGGTTTCCCCAGGGTGCTATGCTGCCTCTGGTGGGCTCAGAGATGATGTCTGATGCAATAAGCCACAAGTGCAGGACCTCGGGCCAGGAATGGGGTGAAGAAATCACAGACGGTTTCCAGAACCTTGGAAGGCAGGCCTGTGATGGGCAGTGTGGGGGCCAGGCGGAGCTCAGATTGGAACATTGGAACGCACAGGCAACATCCAACTCCTTGGGCCTACACAGTGGCCCCCATCTGGGCCCCGAATGGAGCACAGTCCTCCAGTTTCAGATTACACAACATCTGTTCCTCTTGCACCTGGTCACCGAAGGCCATATGGCTCAGAAGGGATGGGGCCCAACTCTGGGCTTGTTTACATATCAAAGTGCTTGGTCCAGTCATCAGCCATCTCGGCTTAGGCTCCTTCATCGACAGAATAGGTGCCGCCTAAGTTCTCACCCCATATGGCCGTGGTGAGAAATAAGAGACATATATGTCTCAGCTATGTTTAAGGAGAGAAAATGAGACATAGGGAGGAAATGCCCAGAGCTCCCTAGAGAGAGAAGACTCTGGAAAGAGAGAGGTAGAATAAATCCCAGTCAGAGGAAACAGGCGAAGAGCAGCCAGCTTTAGACCGCTCCCTTTGCTCTCACCCTCTGCCTGGAGTTGGGCACCAGCAGTGCAAGGCCCCAGAGCTGCAGAACAACCTAAGACCATCAGGACAGAGCTGAGCATCGGCAACCCCCGGAAAGAAATCATAGCTCTGGGTCCATCCGCT
This sequence comes from Myodes glareolus, assembly GCF_982192425.1. Taxonomy (NCBI): domain Eukaryota; kingdom Metazoa; phylum Chordata; class Mammalia; order Rodentia; family Cricetidae; genus Myodes; species Myodes glareolus. Next base: position 26,563,595 of record NC_142038.1, read on the forward strand.
GACAAGAGAGCCAGGGCAGAGTGTGTGTCTGCCCAGCCAGGGGCTCCTTCAGGTACTGTAAATAAGAAATATATTGCTTTCTTTTGTTGAGGACTTAGGAGATCCAGGAATCTGAGTGTTTTATATGAGTTAACTCAATGGAACCTTGCAGGACTTGGGGAGCTAGGTGCAATCATTCCCATTTTGCAGAGAGGCCCGACACTGTATGTGTGTTGGCTGCCCTAGGCTGCTCTCTCTACCAAGAGCCACCAACTTCTCACTTTGCTTATGGCCACGTGGACCTCCTAGCAAGTGTCCAGTAAATTTCATGGGTAGAATATGTATGGGGGCATTCCCAGGAGCCAGACACCAGCTAAATGGTTTGCATTACTGTGATTCTCCTAAGGTTGTTCTTGGGAGAGATTAAATGATCCCAGTGTCCCTGGCTATGGCACAAACCACAACCCACCCAAGCTCTCACCACGAGAAATTAGGTAGGAGGTATAAACTCAGCCTCCACCTGCCTGCTCTTCACCTGGCCCCAGATCCCCTGAGTTCTGATAAAGAAGTGAGACATATGGAGGAGACTCCCATCTCAGGATTTGTACTGGGGCTTGGTGAAAGTCTCCCAGCTGAGGCCACTGCTCTCCCTCAGCTATGAGATTGTCCCAAAACAGAGGAGACAGACGCTGGTCCCCTAGCCACGCTCCAGCTCTGTGGCCAACCTCAACCCTTTCTCTTGCTGGCTTGTTCTGGAGAAAAGCTAATACAGCTCTGCAGAATGGAAAGTTCCAGACCCTGAGTTGCCACAGACCCAAGCTTTGAGTGACTCCCCCAGGTGAGACTCCTCCTAGGAGGAGGTCTCCAAGGTCCTTGATGGGGGACCTGCCACTTCTTCAGTTTTCCATCAGAACTGCCCCTGGGGCTCAGGTCCTGGATTGGCTCAGAGAACCAGAAGAAAGCTGGGTGTGGTGGCACGTGCCTTTAATCCCAGCACTCAGGAGTTAGAGGCAAGAGAGTCTGTGAGTTCAAGGCCAGCCTGGTCTACCTAATGAGTTACAGGTCAGCCAGGGCTACATCCTGGAAGGAGAAGGAGAAGAGGAAGAGGAGGAGGCATAAGAAATGCTGCCCTCTTTTTTGTTCAGTTTTAAACAACCTCCTGAGCACAGAGGCCAGAGTTTTTCCAGTTTACACCTGGAGTGAGGCTGCTGGGTCCTGGGTGTGGCTTGAAGATAGCATGGGAAGTCACTCTGTGTGTGTGTGTGTGTGTGTGTGTGTGTCTTCCATCAGGCTATTTCTACATGTCTCACTGAACAAACCCTCTCCTTGACCACACTGAGCACACCCCTATCCTTGACCACATTAGAAATGGTAGGATTTCTTGAAATAGATATATTACCTGCTTTATCTTACATCAAATAATGTAAGGAAGAGGGCTGAGGATGTAGCTCAGTAGTAGAGCATTTGTCTAGCATTAGTTCATTCCTGGTACCACAAAGGAAGGAAGGGGAGCGGGGGAGCGGAGGAAGGAAGGCAGGCACGCTCATATGTATTCTGCAGGCTGCCAACTCTTGTCCGCATGGATGCCTAGGAATTTATCCCTATCAGAGCACCTACATCACACACACTCTTAGGAAGACCCCAGGGTGGGATCTGAGCAATAGTCACCCTGGTGCACCCTGGGTCCAGTGCTGGGCTGCAGGGCTTGTGTGGGTAAAGTCCGGGAGCAATCACTGCTCTCACACACAGCCTGTTGAGACAAACCCCACAGGGACCTGACATCGGCACATTGCGAGAGCTCTGGGGTCAGCCATTTTCCTGCTTGCAAAAGAATCCATTGGTGGCAGTCTCACAAACACCACAAACCTTTTCTCCAATTTGAAGCATGCCTGATGCGCAGTGGACCTCGCCCACGCCGCTGGCCCACACAATCCAGCTCCTTCAAGCCCCTTTTGGGTCTGTTGAGAATGCAGAGTTCTGTGGTGGGTGGGGCAGGGGTCCCCCCGAAAAGAGGCAAAGATGATCAGAGTGCTGTAAGAATGACGTGAAATCACAGGAAGCCAGGATCACGGGGCTAGGTCTGTACGGGCTGCTTGGGTTTGAATCCTGCATTTGCCTGGAAGCAGCTGCCATTCCGTGAGCCGCCATTACTCCATCCGTAAAGTAGGAAGATTGAGCTAGTTAATAACAAGGATAGTTTACTGAGCTGTTTGGATTAGTGGAGCTGAAGCTCTTGAAGCCCCTGGAGCAATGACTGGCACACGGGGGCCTATGCAAGAAAACATAGCTGCCACAGCCCCAGGCAGCTTCTTGGGGAGAGGATGTCCTGCTGAGTCCGAGCTTCTTGGATGCTGAGGACTAGTATGCTCTCATTCCTTAGAAAATAACAGTTCTAAGAACTGAAAAGATGGTTCAGTGGCTAAAACCACTGGCTGCTCTTCCAGAAGGCCTGGATTCAATTCCCAGCACCCACGTGGCAGCTCACAACTGTCTGTAACTCCAGTTCCAGGGCTTCTGACACCCTCACATAGGAATATGTTTAGGCAAAATACAAATGAACATAAAATAATAATGATGATGATGAAACTATAGAAAAAAGAGAAAAATAACAATTTTCAAACCAGGCCTGTTAGCACATGCCTGTAATATCAGCACTCAGAAGGATCAAGAATTCATGGCCATACTCAGCTATGTAGTGAGTTACGGGCTAGCCTGGGCTACAGAAGATCCTGTCTCAGAGAACAGTTCTCACACTGGGGGTGTTGTGAGCCAATGGCAGAGGGCTTGCTTGGCACCCGCGGGACCCTGTGTTCTATTCCAGGTACTTTCATTTCCTACACAACTAAATTGCTGTGTATCAAGGCCTCCTTGCCTTGTGCCCTGAGGTAAGTACCTTCATCCCTCGGGTCAGCCAGAGGCTCAGAGAGGTCTGATTATTTGCTCAAAGTCACACAGGGATATGATTTGGAACTCAGTCTCAAATCTGGCTGACTCCATATGCTTAACCGCGGTTTTCTAGAACCAGACAAGAGAGCCGTGAATCAGAGAGCCAGTTCCAGTTTGACAGGACACTTGGCATTTAGGGGAGGAAGCTCTGTGCCTTCCGAATTTAGAGTTACTACGGTGACAAACTAGACAGAACCCTCCACTCTCAACCAGCTGAGGACAGAACATGCAGATTCCAGTCAGACTTTTCCAGTGAGCACCTGCTAGGTGGTGTGTGTCCACTTGGAGGCTCATCAGTCCTGGACTACCCCTTCCCCACAGAGCCCTTCAGAGTCTTGCAGAGGAACGGTGAGCTAGGTCAAGGAAGGTGACCCTATGGCACCTCCCCATGAGCCATGTCTGTCCGTCTGTACTGCTGTGGACCCTAAGTGTATCACAGGACGGCAGCTGAAAAGAACCCTGCCCCGCCGAATCAACTCTCTCTGCCCTTCCTCCTCTGTTTTGCCCAGCCAAACAGGAATGGGAACGAGTCAAAACAGGCTACCTTGCCTACGAAGCAGCCAGGATGCCACCCTTCATTTGCCAGCCTTTCTTGAGGCAGTAGATCTCAGGCATACCGTCACCAACCTCGAAGAGCCTAGGGTGTCCCCTAAGGTGAACTGGACGAGGGCCTGGCCCTGGCTCTGTCGCCATTACCTGAGATCTGCAGGTCCTGATACTCCATTTGGGATGGGGCGGGGGCAGCTCATGACCAATTTATGTAGACACCAAGACTCCACCTGAGGGGAAGCTGGTAGATAGGGGAGAAAGGGGGAACCGGGTAGAGAGGAGATAGCAGGATGAGGATTTATTTTTTGGTTTGTTTGATCGTTTGTTTGTTTTTTCGAGACAGGGTTTCTGTAGCTTTGACTTCTGTCCTGGAACTAGCTCTTGTAGACTGTAGACCAGGCTGGCCTCAAACTCACAGAGATCCGCCTGTCTCTGCCTCCCAAGTGCTGGGATTAAAGGCGTGCGCCACCACCGACAGGCTAGGAATTCTAAAAAGCAAAACTGCAAAGGTGTTTTCTGAGCCTATCAGCTCACTGAGGCTGGAGGCGAGCAGAGGGTTCTGGAATGGCTTGAGTCAGAAGGCTTTTTAGTTCTGTTGGTACTTTTCTTTAATCTGTTCCCCTTCTCCAAACACCATCAGACCAAGGACCCCAGAGGAGCAGGGAGATGAGGGAAGTATGACCACAGATGTCAAGTAAGGGGACAGAAGAGTCAGGACAGGGAATCAGCGGACTATAGTCACCAGCTTCAAGCATCTTGAGAGATTCCAGAGGAGCAGGACGTCTGCAGCTCAGAGGATGGCACGTGAAGCCCCAAAGATGCCCATGGCATCTGCCCTCCAGAGGGGAGTCTCCAATAGTCTGTTCCTGGGGACAGGAAGGCCAGGGATTTGGAAGTAATGAGCTTCTTATCCTGAGAAGCATGTGAGATTAGCAGTAACAACAGAGAGAAAAGCCAGGTATCAGAGTCCCTACAGGCACTTCCCCGCCAACGGCCTGCAACTTCACATGCCTTCCCAGGCTGCCATGGGACAGCCACAGAGCATAGGTCGCTGCCTGCCTGCCTGCATGTCAGATTCTAGGCAGATATGACGTCAGTTCTGTTCTGGCTTTGCGCAGAGGCTTCCTGGGCTCCCCTACCCGCTACCTCCTCTTAGTCTACTGTGATCTTTTGCTCTTCCCAGGGGACTCCAGGCTTGACCAGAGAGGCCTAGATACTATTTACGAGAACAAGGTCCCTGGGGACCATCCATCCAATGGCCTCCCAGCCTGCAGGAGTGAGATCCATGGGGGCAGAGTCTCTGAGAGCCCGTTCACACGCTCCAGAGAGTCTGTATGGAGATTCCACCAGGGTCACAGGAAAGCAACTGATTGACAATCAAGATGCCTCGGTTTTTCCTTCTGCTCCCTCCTTTTTCCCCAGCGGTGGGTGTGATAGGAAGCTGATGAGGAAAGCAAGCAGCTTCCCTAGGCTGAGTCACAAAAGCCAGTATGGTGAACTAGGATGCAGGAGCAATTCCAGGTCGTTCACTACCTTCTAGAGTCTGGGGAGGTGGTTGGTCCAGGGAAGATGCTCGGGGACTGGTCAGGCTTGGGGAGAGTCCTGGAGCAGTGGAGACAAACAGCAGCCAGGCCAACAGACAGGGCAGGGATACTCAGCACTAGAGCCTTCCTGAGCCCACAGTCCAGGTTTCCCCTGAATAAAGGCAGGCAGTGTGGAGCAGAGGCTTGGGCTATTGTGAGTGATAAGCCCCTGCCTCAGGCTGGTTAATACTAGAACACTTTCTGATGCGCTCCCCCAGGTAACCTGGTGACTTCTGGGTAAAATAGTCCTTGTATGCAGGCATCAGAGCTCCATCTCCTCATGTCAATAATAAAGAAGCTGAGGAGAGGCTTCCCCGAGATCACACTAAGTATAAGCATCCTTCTAGCCAATGTTAGAGGCAATGTTGGATGCTTCTCATACCGAAGGCAGGGACAGAGGCGAGGCGGGTACCCAACCGGAACATGTCAGGGTCCTTTGTTCGCTTAATAGTAACCTAGTACCGGTTCCTGCTGTTCTGTCTTCTAAGTCCCTTTATGTGGCTAGAGATGGTCCCCAAGCTATTGGAACTGCAAATGGGAGGCGGCCTCTTGGAACCACCGAGGCTGGGACAGGAAAGCCCTTGATTCTGTTTGAGTCTTCCCAGCTCTCTATATGACTGACCTTAAACAAGAGGCCTCAGTGTGTTCAGCAGGGTCTAGATCCGAGGAGCCAGAAAAGCACAGGGACACCCCCCCCCCCCATGATGTACTGCCTCGCTCATCTTAGATCTACCCGGGAGGCTTGGCAGAGGGAGTGGGTGGGCCACAGGAAGAAAACACAGCCTCCAGATTCTTCTATGCCCAAGCTTTGCTTGCCAGCTAAGAAATTCCCAGAGAGAGAAAAATCGTGGAAACAAGTGTGGCATGGTGATTCACGCCTGCAATCCAACACTCAGAAACCTAAGGAAGACTGTATGAGTTCAGAGCTAGCCTGGGGTACATAGTGAGGTCAGGGTGAGCCTGAACCTTGCATTTAGGAAGCCCTAGTAGTGATAAAGGGCCTCTGGGACAAAATGGCTCAGACCTTTAGTGCCAGCACTTGGGAAGAAGAGAGGCAGGTCAATCTCTGTGAACTCAAGGCCAGCCTGGTCTACATAGTGAGTTCTATGACAGCCAGAGCTACACAGTGAGATGCTACCTTGAAAAAAACAATCAATAATAATTAAAAAAAATAAAAACATAGATAGATACATAAATAAGTAAAATTAACCCAGTGAGGGAAGTTAAGACCAAAAAAAGTCAGCACAGCATTCAAGGTGGCAAAGCAAGTTAGAACTGGAAGAGGACCAGGGCCTCTGACTCCCAAGTCAGTGCCTTTTCGTGGTCTACAGGGCTGTTCAGGATAATGGGCACAAAAGCCAGCCTGGTATGAACTTGGGTCAGTTTACTTCAGTGCCTCAGGCTCCTACACAAGAAATCTAATCTCCTTCCCTACCTGGGACTCAGTTTCTTCCTGGAATCAGGGGAACCAGAGGCATCAGGACCCAAGGTCAGTACCTAGCAGACACTAGGGGTTTCCTAGGACCCAATCCTAGCACCCAGCAGATCTGCAGACTTTCCCGGGTGGACCCTGCTGCTCTCACCTCAGCTCTTTCTTCACAGACAGTAGGGGACTCGGGCCAGGACATCCCATCAGGTTGGACCCCTACCAGCCCCATCCAACCCTAGACCCCATGGCTGGGCTCCATCCAGAGCTGTAGGCTCCAGCCCAGCTTCCCTCTGAGAAGCTTTTCTTACCATAAAAGGGCAAGTGTGCCTTTCTCAGCCCTGCTGGGGGAAAAGCTGAGTTATTTTTAGATGTAGGATTTATTCCTAACCCAAGATGGAGCTGTCCCTTTGCACCACAGCCCCTTCCCCAGTTGCTGCTGTCTCATGTCCCTTTACCCTCATTTGTGGCCATCCCACACACACACGCGCGCACACACACACACACGTGCACACACGCATGTGCACACATACACACCACTACATGTATGCACGCACACACACACACACACACGTCTCTCCTCTTCTCTCCCCAAATCCTTTCACAGCCTGCTTCCCTCCTCTTGCCCTCCCTCAGATCTCCTTTCTAGTTACTGGAGAAAGTGACGCATCTGTCCCCCACCCCCTCCTGAAACAGTATTTACAACATACATTCCAAACATCCGCCATCTGGCTTCTAGGAAGGGCCAAAAGCTATTTGGAGAAGGAAGTCATGATTATTCCATCTTCAAAGCCAGGGAACTTAAGGCCTTCTACTTCTCCCCCACTTTCCTCCCAGAGGCCCCCTGTGTCGACCAATGACATCTTTCAGTCAATAGATGAGGTCAGGACCTTAGCTGGATGTCAGCTGACTTCAAGCATTCCCTTTGCATCCCTTGCTTCGCCTCTCTGCGCCCCAGCGTTCTCAACTGAACAAGGGCGTGAGACCAGGACGCACCAAGATTTCAGGTCCTTCTTCAGTGCAGCAGCGAGGAAAGGGAGATGGGGACGGGGTGAGTTGGGAGAGTCCTGTCATCAGGAAGTCCCTTCCTCTCCCACCATGTCCTGCACACATGTGGCTCCTGACATGCAGAGAGGGGAAGACCCATGTCCATAAACCGTGGGGTTATATATGCAGGCGCCTGCTAATCTCCTTGCCCTCAATGGTCCAGAAGAAACCAGAATCTGTCATCCGGAAAACAAGCCCGATGCCCATTCCTACACAGCCCTGCAGCACTGGAGTCTCTGTTCTTTGCAAAGCAGGGAAGACGGGTGGGAGGGGGACGGACGCTGGTAAAATGCTCGCCACGCACAAGGATCTGTCTGGACTTGGATCCCCAGCACCACGTAAAAGCCAGATGCTCTGATAGCACCTACAATCCCAGTGCTGAGGAGGCCAAGACAAAAGGATCCCTAGACACTGTTCGATGATAAGTAGAGAGGTGGCCCAGTGGTTAAGAATACTGACCTTGCAGAGGACCTGGGTTCAATTTCCAGCATCCATAGGGTGGCTCACAACCATCTGTAACTTCAGTCCCAGGGGCTTCAACACTTCCTTGTACCCTCTGTGAGCACTGTACTTACACACACACACACACACACACACACACACACAGAGAGAGAGAGAGAGAGAGAGAGACAGACAGAGAGACAGAGAGACAGAGAGATACTTAGATATTTTTTTTTAAAATGTTAGAGAACTATACAAGACACCTAATGTCAATCTCTGTTTTTACACTCACTGGTAATACGCCCATGCATTCCTAACCCTTTGCACCACAGCCCTGTCCTCTTTCCCCTCCTTTGTGGCCACCAGACCACCACAGACACCCACACATGGGAACACACCAACATATACACAAACCCACAAAAGGCAAACAGGACAGAAGCAAGGCTTTTATAACGGCGATGGGGTTTTGTTTGTTTAAAACAAATACTCAACGAACAAGAGAAAAGGCACCGGAAAGGCAGCTACATCCACAAAAAAACTGTTGCTCCCAGTATCTGGGGGCCTTGCCAGGGCCCAGATGACTTCTGTTCATACTAAAACTGCTTTCCCTCTTCTCAGCCTCCTTCCCTCCAAGACAAGGACGGTCTGAGCTTCAGGGGAACGAGGACAGTGTGTGCTGGATTGCATGGGGCCCGACTGGGACTCCTAGACTAATAAGCTGGGTGACTGTGACCTTCAGGGGGTGCTGTGATCCTTGAGATCCTTGGTCTCTTCATTTGTAAAATTCCATAAGAAGGCTCCTAATGAGAACTGGGCAAACATTCTTAACAAGGGGGAGGCGCATCAAGAGCTCCCAACTCTTCTCCCCCATCTTGCTTGGAGACACCAAGGGAAGCTGGGTGGAAATCCGCTCTTTTTTTTTTGCCCTGGTTGGAAATTAGGGATCGAGGTGTTTAGGCATTTCTCTCACCCCAGCATCTGAACTGCTGGAGGCAAAGTTTGGGGTTCCAGAGGAGCCAGAAGCGCCCTTCTCTTTCCTCTTCTCTCTTCCCTGCATTGCTGGTTTTCACCTCATGCTGCATTCCCAGGGCTTGCTCAAGAGTCCCAGAACACCATTCCCTGGGGAGGAAGTAGGGAGCGTGTGAGGTTGGTGAACTTTACAGGGTGACAAGGGGCTGAGGGCATCTGGGAACAGAAGCTGAGGAAAGCTGTACAGAAAGGAACATGAGGGGGGCCAGGTGGGGGTGGCTCCTGCTGTCGGCATCCACACCTCCAGATGCCTCCCTCCCACCCCACCCCTGCACTTACCATGCTAACGATAGAAACTGCCGCCATTTCGTCTTGGCTTGCCATGTGCCTAGAACTGTGTTTGCTATCCGCTGCCCCCGACTGTGTAAAGCAAGGATGTGAGGTCAGAAGCCAGGTGAAGACTGTGTCCGAGGATCCTCGGACACAGCTGGGAAGGGGTAGGGATGAGATTCAAAAGGTGGGCCCACCTCTCCTGTATTCTGTGCAAGCTTATAGTGGTAACTGGGCCCTGGAATCAAGAGCTGTGGAACCCGTGTGTGGGAGGGAGCCTCAAAGGAAAGCTAAGGTAGACCATCTCTCCCAAGACAACAGCTGTGTCTTGTCCCCTGGGAGAAGGCGCCGGCTTTGGCAATGACCACATGAACTTGGCTTTATGGTCATCCGAGCTCAGGGGATAGCCAGCTGAGCCTGGCTCCTGGTCTGCCTTGACCACTGGTCAGTCAAGATTGCCTTGAGCAAGCTGCAAGGCCTTGTCCAGTCTCCTCCCACCCCAGCAGTTGCTGTACCGTTGCAGGACTCTGCTGCAAGGCCGAGAGCCTTGTGCTACTGGAAGAGGTTACAGTCTCCGTCACCGAGTTACCCCGGGTTGTGGCCTTCTCCAGCACAGCCCACTTGTGATATGAGAAATGGACCCACTGGCTATCAGTGTCTCTGGGCAATGCCCTTGGAGAGCAGAATTTTTGCTGACTGGTCCAGCTGCATTAGAAGGGAAGGTGATCTCTCTCTCTCTCTCTCTCTCTCTCTCTCTCTCTCTCTCTCTCTCTCTCAAAGGGCTTAGAGTTTCCCTTTGAGAGCAAGGTGGGCACAGTAGGGATCCTGGCCATGTAGGACCCAAAGGACAATTCCATGAGGCTTGACAAACCTCAGCAAGTCAGCCCAAGGCTGGGCTCAGAGTGGTCCAGGCCCTCTCTCTCAGTCTCTCAGAAAGCCATATCAGGCGCAGGCTCTTGGAGGTTCAGCACTCTGGTCACAGAGTGGCCCAGAATACTTCTGAAGAGCTGGACCTTTTGTTCTTTTCAGGCGAGAGTGATGTCTAGTCAAATTCCCCGCTACACTGGAGAATGAGGAGCCCCAGAGAGAAATCCTCCCGAGAACCAGAAAACGGACAGCGGTGGCAGTCTGCTCCCAGAACTGTAAGTGTTCCGTTCCATGTTCCCCACATACACCCCAACTCAGGGAACTCTCGGAATAGCCTGTGACCCTCGGACAAGCTCCCCATCCCCATGCTCAGGAAACTCAAAGAGAATGCTGGGAATCTCAGCGAGCAGAGCCTAGCCATGGGGCAGCCTTGCAGCAGTGTTGGAGGCTGGGATGGAGGTGAATTAGTGGAAGCAAAGACGAGGGACCCCAACAGCTGTGAGACCCCTTCCCGTCCCACTCCGTTCTCTTGCAGCAGCAACAGGAAGTCAGCTTGGCTCGAAGAAGACACACACACAATAGTAATCTCCCTTAGAGCTGAAAGAGCTTGGTAGGGGGGGTACCTGGGGTCCTGGGGCTCTGGGCAAGGACTACGCTATTGATAACAGCAGCTCCCAGGGATGGGGGTGATTCTTCAGCCCTGTCTGAGTATGCAGAGTTCTGCGCCGCAAGGTCAGGCCACGCGTCGGGGAGTCTGGTGCGGATCTATCAGGGCTGGAATAAACAGGAAGAACTGTAGATGGAAGAAGGGAAAGAAGGGAGGCAGGGCAGCAGAAAGGGACTATTCCGCGGATGGGAGACAAGGCTTGTGTAACACAGCCCACCTGTTCACCCCGTGTAGCCTCCACATGTGTGCGAGCGTGCACCCCAACACAGCACACACCCGCTCTTCACTTGTGAGCAAACGAGCTGCAGAGACTGCTGTAAACAAATCGGATTAGGAGGCTGCAGACGCCTCCTTCCGCCCAAGACCCTCCAGGCGGACATTAGCAGGCCCGAAGAGTGGCCAGCTGCACTCTCTCTGTCAAGGGGACAGTCAGCTCTGAGCCCCCACCCCCTCTCCCACCCGGCCCCAGGAAGGAGCCTTCAGAGAAGATGCCAGGATGATGGATGGGGTGAGGGAGGTTCCAGGGCTGGCCAGAGAGCACACAGGATGTCGTGCTTGTGTGAGGCACATTTCTGAGCCGTTCCCAGCAGCCCACTCCTCCACCCCCTTGGGCTCCCCTCTGTAGCCTCTCCCACGGTCACTGCTGCTGGTCTGGGACTTGGGCCCAGCCTGAGGTTCCAAGCAGAGTTCAGGGCCTGGGTCCTGAGTACATCTGTCCCCTCGGTCCCACAGCTTCAGCACAGGGAGACGCTGGAGGCCACTTTAGAGGGCAGAGGGACCTGTGTGCAGAGGAGCAAAGCCGACTCTGTGCTTGCTTGCTTTCTCTTTCTCTCTCTCTCTCTCTCTCTCTCTCTCTCTCTCTCTCTCTCTCTTTCTGTTTTTGTTTTTTGAGACAGGGTTTCTCTGTATCACAGCCCTAGCTGTCCTGGAACTCTCTGTGTAGACCAGGCTGGCCTTGAACTCACAGAGATCCACCTGCCTCTGCCTCCCGAGTGCTGGGATTACATGCGTGCGCCACCACCGCCTGGCTTCCTTGCTTTCTTACTCAATGCTTCAACTGATCCTCAGAACAGGCTGTAGAGCTGGAATTGTGACCAGGGCACAGCTGTGACCAGTGAGGCTTATTCATTCAGTGCTTCCACAGGTCCCTCCTTGGAGGCCTTAATCTGTACCAGGCCCTATGTCATATGCTGAGGACACCCAGTAAGCAGCATATTGCCCCAGTCTGACGGACCTGGTCCCCTTAGGCTGTGTTGGGGAGCATTACAGCAGCCCTGGTTTCCCAGGGGCACACCTCCAGCACAATCAACTTCCTGCATAGCACGTGTGATGGCTAAATTTGTCCCTTTATGCTGCGTCAATGCAATCAGCCCTCTCAGGACCCCGATGCCAGATCCCAGGCCCTGATACCAGACAGACCTGAGTTAAATCCTGCCTCATTTCCTGTTCAGTTACATAACTGTTCCTAGCATCTCTGGGCCCGTTTTCTCTTCTGCAAAATGGGGGAGCAATTGCTCTCACCCCCTGGGGCTGATTGAGTTCTCCTCCCTGCTGTCATTTTATACAAAGAGAAACAGAGGCCCCGAGAAGCAGAGGTCTTTGTGAGATGGGAGTTAAGTTTGGCCCAGGCTGTTCCCTTCAACCCAGTATTAGCCCTCCTGCCTGCTACTCCAATCAGAGGCCAAGATGGCTGCTCAGTTCGCATAGGTGATTCCCGGGATGTGTGTGTTGAGCCTTGCCTGGCTTCTTAGCAGCAGCCCAGGTGACCAGTGGTGACTCTCAGTCCTCTTGAGTGGTGAGTGGGGTGAGGAATGACAGGCAGGGTTCCTAGCTCCGAGCAGCCTCGCCATATAAGGGCAGGAGCCACGGAGTGTCCGTCCTGCCCGGGCCTGAGACTATCCAGACAAGCACTGTTTATTTTCTCCTTCAGCCTCCCCTCCTCTCACCCCTCCCAGGAGCTTCCCAACAGACAGAAGCCAGAGATTCCCCTAGCCTGGAGACATTTTTCTGAAGACCTGAAGACGTTGGAAAAGGAGAAAAAGTGGGACAACCCCCTGCAGCAGGCCTCCGAGCTGCCGAGAGCCAACGCCAAACGAAAGGTAAGATCTGGAGTCTGCCTGCTTCAACCACCTCTTTAACAGAATGGGAAACCAAATCTCAGAGCGCCAGAGATGATGCTAACTGTGCTGGCTGGAGATAGAGCCTGGATCCCCAAGCTCTCCCATATTCTGACAGCACCACGGGGTGAAGGAGCCTTTCTTGGGGTACATTGCTCTTCTCAGTGAAGCCCCACTTGAGGGAGGCGGAGGTCCAGATGAGCTCTGCCTACCAGCACAGCAGATGTACACGTATGTTTCCGGGATCAGAGAGCCAGAGGCTCACCTTCCCGTCCCACTGCTCCTCCCCGCCATCCCAGTCTCCCTCCCCCCAATCCTTCCAGGAGGCCTTTTGAGCTACCCAGCGGGTGGAGGAAGGGACCTCCCTGGCCGCAAGCTCTTGGCAGTCCTCTCACTGGCTCTCGGGAGTCCTGCTGAGTCTGCCCCCATGCCCTGCCCAGGTGCCTTCCTCCAGCTCAGCCTTCTGTACCCTGCAAGGGACCAACAGTATTGAGGCCCTGCTAACCGCAAGTGCATGGGCGTCATCCCGGAACACACAAAAGCAGTGTTGGCTGGGTCTGCTGAATGAGCTAGCATGACTATGAGACCCCGTCCCAAACCCAGAGGACTAAGAACTGAGGCCTTTGGCATGGAGGTTAAGGTGAGGGACCAGGCCCGGCTGCTCTGAACTAAGAAGCCCAGTATGGTGATTTGTACTCTTACCCCAGGGGAAAATTGTATTTCTCTGGAACCTTGGAGACCTATGGGGATATGTACAGTTAAACATTCACCAGCTGGATGATTCTAGAATCACAGGGCCAGAACTAGACAGTCTTTATCCAAGGATGGGACAAGGAAGGCGAGGCAAAGACCCTTCCTGGCGGAACACCTGCCACTCAGTACTGTCCGGCCATTTCCTGCTCCTTAAGAAAGATGGACCACCTTCTGTCCAGATCCTGTAGCCCACCCCGAGTATATAAAACGTCTGCTGTGCTCTCCTTTATCCCAAGCTGGGATAGCAGTGGCTCTCAGTTGCCCTTTCTGAACACACATCTGCAAGTCTAAAATGCCTGCCCCCCCTCGCCCCGCCTCTACTCCTGGTCCTCTAGCCAAGGTGAGCTCTTCCAGCCCCACAAACTGTCCAGAAGATGGAACAGGCTCTGCATCCTGCCCCAAACCTAGCCATCAGATATCCTGTTTTTCACTTTTGCCTGCAGTTGCATTTGAGGGTGTAAGGTGAATCTTTTCACATACCGAAGTAGGAGGAATACTTGTTATAGATGGGGAATTGATACTAATTGCAGCTGAAAACCATGGCGTGAGAGCGCAGCCTCAGTACCACACTGTCGCCTCTTCTGTGGCTTGCCAGGCCCCAAGCCAGGCTTTCTTGCACACGCTTAGGACCCCAGGCTGCCAGGCATTGTGGCACATTCCCATAATCCCAGCATTCCCAAAGTGGAGGCAGGAGGATCAGGAGTTCTACACACTGAATGAGTTTGAGCTAGCCTGATCTACATATGTCTCTGTTTCTGGAAAGAAAAAAGGAAAAGAAAGGAACAAAAGAACCGAGGCTAAGGGGGAGAGGAGGGCAGACAAAGTGGCAGGGGACAACCTAAATGGTGTGCCACCAAGTGACTCCCACGATCACCCACTCCATCTGCTGCCCTCAGACAGCAAAGGAAGTATAGGCCAAAGGGCTTTGGGCACAGTTGCATCCTGGCGAAAGCAGGGACTCGGTGTGGCCCAGCAGGGTTGTGTCCAGCCACCTCCCTGACCCCACCAGTTACTTACTGGATTGTCCCTTGGTCAGGTTCAGTGATGCCTCTCCCAGGGTCTGTGGGAGCTGTGGGGAACAGAGTAGAGAGAACATGGTGTTCTGACTCCCAAGAGAGTCCATGTTCGAATCTCCTGGGAAGAGGGCTTTGGAAAGTTTCTGACAATTCCAGACAGAAAGAAGTTGGATTGGCTGGGGATGCATGCCTGAGGACAAAAGTATCCTGGCCTTAACAGCAAATCAGAGACATTTTCCCACTGCTTCCGCACCCCACCTCCAACTTGGGGTTGCTGCTTGGAGGCCTAGGAGCTATGGGGTTTCTAAAAGGGAGGCAAACTTTTTCTTTTCTGTTCCTTCCCAGCCTTGAGGAAAAGCTACCGACAGACAACCCTGAATATGTCATCCAGCAACAAGGCCACCACAGTCACCATGAAACAAAGGTCTTCTGGGGACCCTGGGATCTTATTAAGAGCAGGGTGAGTGGGTGGTTTCGGGTTGGAGTGCCCTGCTCACCTGGAAGTTCCCACACAAGTTCCCACGCCCATGGAAGAAAGTGAATTATCCACGTGGCCACTCAGTCAGCCACCAGCACATGTCTGCTATGTCTGTTGTCTTCAGCAGTATCTAGGGACCCCACATTATAACATAGGAGCCCTGGCCCCAGGGAACTAGTGAGGTAAGTGGGGATGGCCCAGAGGATGAGGTGGTTTGCAACTCAAGCAGCGCTCAACATGACCCTGATTTGGGCGCTGAGGGAATCCAGCAGGCTCCCTTTCCTCGTGAAGGAATGTGCTCACAGAAGAAAATTCTACCTCAAGAGTTGGGAAGAAACAGAGTTCACAGGGTGGATGAGAACGTGATCTAAAGGAGTGAGGGATGGTTTCTCACAAGTGGTCCTTTGCCCAGAATGCATACAGAGATGGGCGGGGAACAAGAGCAGGAACCAGGAGGTGAGCAGACACAGAGGAGCTGTATGATATGTGCAAGGCACGGGGTTCCATTCCCAGCACTGCAGAGAAAGAAAAAAAAAAAAACTAATTGCACACTTTAAATGGATTGGCTCCACCTCAAGAAAGCTAACTTAAAAAGAAAAGGAAAGGAAGGTGGAATTTTCAGTCACAGAGGGCTCCGGGGCACGGGAAGGGCAGGGTGGGAGGCAGACCCCAACGCAGGCTTACACTCCTCCTCCTGCCCAGGAAGAAGGCCGCAGCCCGAGATTGGAACGGGGCAGCCCGAGCTCGCGCGGAGCGCCTGTCTCCCAGCCTGAGGTGCAGTGCTGCATCTCTGGTCAGTTGGGAGTCTGAGATGAAGCACTGTAGCTCAGGAAGGGAGAAGTTGTTCTGCAGCTGTCTCCGGGACGTGGTAAGTGTTGACGCGGTGGGGTAGTGGGTCCAAGAGGTTGTCCCTAGACTCCGCCCCAGCAGTCCGTGGTGATGTTCCCGAGATAAAGCCGCACCAGTAGCCACTGCTCCTGGGCATCCGTAACAGTAGGCGGTGGTCCATTCAGTGGGGACCGGTACCGACACCTGCCTCCCCTTTCTCTTCCTGAGCCCACAGAAGACACTGCTAATAAATCAAGGCATCTATCCGTTCTGGGAGGGTCCCCTCACACCCTCAGAATCCTTCTTAACACTGCAGACTCAGTTACCCACCCTAAGTGATCCTAGGCTGAACCCCATTCATCTCTGGAGGTCATCAGACAACCCCTAACGGCTCTTCCGTCCTGGAGATAGCGACCCAGGCCCCTGGCAGCCCAACACATTGTAGATGACAGTGTCATGTTGCTAGGCGTGGAGTCACAGTCTTCACTGTTCGGGCCGCTAACCCTGGCTCCGTGCTATTGCCTAAACCAGCCCAGGCATTTCACAAATGTGGACCCTGTCCCAGAGGCTTCCGAGAAGCATGGGGCAGCAAAGGCGAGCCACTGGGATACACCCATTGGCATTTAGCCTCCCGCACCTGGTCAGAGGAAGGCGACCCACCTCACAGAGGAGAAAACTAAGTCTTAGTTAAGTAACTGGTCTTAGGTCCCAGACGGATGTACTGAGCTGGGGGCTACCTTTTTATCCACTGCGAGACTATGGGACCTGGAGCAGGAGAGTAGGAAAATGGAACAAACCTGACTCTGGTCTTGCTTACTCTCTGCTATAGTAACAAAGGCAGAACCACACACAGGTCTAAGAGTCCCGTGGCCTCGCATTCTTCACGCTGGCCCCTCACCCAGCAGGTCCTATCTGATGCCCCTTTACAGCCAAGGCTCAGAATTTAAGGGACCTGCTGGAGGTCAGCGGGAGAAAGTTGCCAGAGTCTGGGAACTGACGTCACCCAAACTCGTTTAAATTCCCCGCTCCTGACCTATGGCAGTAGGGGGAAGGGACTGGTCCCAGACGTTCCCTGGTTCTCTGATCGATTCTCATGAACATCAGCAGGCTTCTTTGACCCCAAGGAAGGTACTTTCCAAGCCTCTTCAAACTCTAGTCGCTCTTCCCAGGGCAGGAAGCTGCACCCCAGGAGTCGCAGCACCCCACGCTGGCTGCCAGAGCTAGGGCTGGGCGCAGAGAAAACTGCTGGTCCCCAGGGGTGTGGCGGGCGCTGAAGGCCTCTCCCTCCCTCCCACCTTGTCCTCACGGTCCAGTTTTCCCAGGAATCCCTTGGATGCTAAGATGGGGATTCCTGGAAATACTGTTCTTGAGGTCATGGCTTAGCTGCTGGATCTGCCTCCTTCCCACCCTGGCATTTCCTCTCGGGGATGAGGGAGGAGAAGGCCGTACACTGGAGGTAAGTGGACTCGGGATAGCCCTTCTGACCTTTGCGTTGCTTTCCTTTCCACTGTGCCCGTATTTCATAATACCCTCGGGAGGCTGGATGTGGGAACCTCAGAACCGACTGGCTCTTGAGAAACTTGTCCCAGTGGTTGAAGCAGGACTCTGAGGCCGCGCGGCCCCTCCACTCTGACCCTCCGCATTGCTTCCCTGCAGGCCTTACGGTAAGGAGGGACCGCAGGCCCATATCCACATTATTAAGAAAGTCATACACAAATTTATTTTAAAATTTTATTAAATCAGTTAGGTAAACGGAAAACCATTCATCTCTGGTGGATTTTGAGTGCAACAGCCACAGAAAACTGAGCTTTCGGGGTAGAAAATACAAGATTAGGAGCGCCCCCTGGTGGTATTTTTGCCCACTTTGGGAAGCCTGTGATTCCCTATTCTCTGCGCAGGAATCTCTGCTGCCTGCCTTTCCGTTTCTACACACTCCTGCCAAAGTTCTTTCTGTCCAATCACTTTTGAGTCACAAACATGCTTAAGTCTTATTTATCCCTTGCCAGAGATGCTTCCGCGGCTTACAGTTGGCTTTTCTTTAGGTCCAAACCAGGGCAAGTTCACCCAGACAGCAAAAAGCAGAACCAGGATAGGTTTTAAGTTCCATGGCCCCTAGCATTGACTATCTGAGCCGAACAGGAAAGTAGGAGCAAGTAATACTCCCTTTTAGCTCCCTGCCCCTCAACTCTTGGGAGTTCTTTTTCATTTTTCCTTAATAAATCTCTGTTGTGCTTTAAAAAAAAAAATCTAGTTTGAGGCCAGCCTGGTCTGCACAGTTGAGTTTCAGGACAGCCAGAGTAACATAGTATTACATGTCTCTTGGTAGTGAGATCCTGTTTCAAAAAAAAAATCTAGAGCCAGAATATAGTTCAGTTGGTAGAGTGCCTGCCTGGAATGCGTGAATCCCTGGGTTCCGTGCCTAACACATCAGGTGTGGCGATACATGTCCATAATCCCAGCACATGGCAGGTAGAGGCAGGAGGATCAGAAATGTACAGTCATCCTTGGCTGAATAGTGAGTTTGAGGCCAGTCTAGGCTCTCATGAGACCCTCCTGAGGGAAGGAAGGGGAAGCAAAAAGTACAAAAATTTAAAAATAGAAAGGCCGCCTCTCCAGTTGCATTATGGGATGCTGAAATGTCCAAATCCTTGATGACATTTAGGTATAAAACTAGAACTTGGGCTGGGGAGATAAGGTGGCTGATCACTAAAGGCACTTGTCACCCAAATCAAACCAGAACCATGTGACAGGAGGAGAAAACTGACTCCTGAAAGCTGTCCTGACGTCCACGTGCATGCCGTGCTATGCGCAGCAAACTCCTCTGACCTGAACGTGTGTGCAGTGCTGTGCGCAGCAAACTGGCACATGCATGATTAAAATAAATGTGAAGGAAAAAACTAGAACTTTGGGAGCGAGGGGGATGCCCAGTCAGGCAAGTGCTGGGTGCGGATGCCCAGCGCCTTTACAGAAAGCCAGCCGTGGGGTCACGTTTATCATCCTGGTTTCAGGGAGAGGAGAGACAGGAGGACCCTGGAGCTCTGCTGTCAGCCAGGCTGGTCAGAATTGGTGGCTCCAGGTTTAGTGAGAAACAATATCTCAAAACGACAAGGTAGAGAGTGATAGAGGCCACTAGTCCTGTGCACACGTTCGTGCACACTCACGCGCGCGCACACACACGCACCTTAGAACTCTTCTTTAACTGTCCCTGGTTAAAGGAATGGTTGGTGAGTTGGTAGAGGCAGCAACCGCCATCTCTCCACAGCCCTCACTTTTGGGCATAGCACCATATCTCTAGAGACCAGGTGGCTCCCAGGAGCACACCAAGCTGTGCTCTTAGCAGGCATCTGGAAGACATTCCTGAAGAGAGACCCCCCTCCTGCTGCTGACCCCACTGTCTGACCCCTTGTTACACACATCCTCGCCGGGTCCTCTCACCACCCAGTGACGTAACACACAGGGAACCCAGGGCTAACAGGGTAGGACACCCTGGGGCCACACTCAGGAGTAGTGACCCTAGGATTCAGCCAACGCTTACAGTTCCCCCACCATTGGGCCTGGCCTCCTCAGCCTGCCCCCAGTGGCTTTCCCACTGGGGACGAACCACAAGCCTTCCTCTCTGTGTTCTTCAACCGTAATAAAGTGCTGGACCTTTGCTTCATGTCCTGTGTCTTCCTGGGAGTGTGGGGGTAAAGAAGAATGTCCCAGTATTCACTGCTGTGACCCCCAAGTGCCCCCACTAGCCAGTCACTTCCACGGGCCAATACAGATGGCAACCCGGGGCCACATCTGGACTGCCCATCACGTTCCTACTGCTCTCAGGCTGCTTCCCGGCTACGACTCCAAGTATGTCTATATAGAGTCTTGTGGGGGGACAGAGACCCTTAAATTTGAATTAAGCAAGGACCACAGAGGAGTTGGGGGTCTAACACATAACAGTCCCTCTCCTTTCATTCCAGAAAACACAGTCTGAAGCTAACTGTTCACACATGGCACAGGTGTGTGATTCTGAGTGACCTCAGGCCATCAGCCCAGCTCTGCAACGATACAACTTCAGTTGTCCCCAGGTTATAGCTAACAGATGAGGTTGTGTTTGTGTCTATGGTTTTATTTTTATTTTATTTTATTGAGATAGGGTCTCACCATACATAGCTCCACCATGTAGCCCAGGCTGGCCTTGAACTTGCAACTGTCTTTGCTTCAACCTCCAAGGGCTGGGGTTGTGTTGCAGAAATGGCTCAGCAGTTAAGGGTACTTGATGTTGGGGCTGGAAAGATGGCTTAGTAGTTAAGAGCACTGACTTCTCTTCCAAAGGACCTGGGTTCAATTCCCAGCACCCACATAGCAGCTCACAACTGTCTGTAACTCCAGGATCTGACACCTTCACACAGACACTCGTGCAAGTAAAACACCAAATGTACATTAAATAAATAAATAAATTATTTAAGCCAGGTGATGGCAGCACATACCTTTAATCCCAGCACTCTGGAGGCAGAGGCAGGCGGAACTCTGTGGTGAGTTCAAGGCCAGCCTGGTCTAAAGAGCTAGTTCCAAAACTACAGAGAAACCCTGTCTTGAAAAACCCTAAAAATAAATAAATACATAAATAAAATAAAATAAAGTACTTGATGTTCCAGAGAACATAACATGGTTTCAGTTCCCAGAACCCATGTTGGGAAATTCAGCAACGTGCCTCCAGGAGATTCTACATTCTCTTCTGCCTTCCATGGGCACCTGCTCACAGAACTATACACATAAATAAAATATGACCGCACCCAAGGGCTGGACATACAGGTGTACGCCACCACATTAGGTGCTGGGACACTCAAGACAGTCACATGGCTCGTGGGATCCCCAAAACCTCTGTATTTAGACTATAGAAAGCCCTTTGACATGGTCATTCCCAGGTACCAAGGGCCACCTACACCGCTCGTCTGTGCCCCAGGCCTGAGCAGCTTTCCTACAGACGGGTCCGAGGCTCCAGGTCACTTGGGCCTCTAGTCATTTGAGTGCCTAACAGAGAGCAGGAGAGATGGGCCAAGGGCACCTCCTGCAATATGCTTCCTGCTTTTCAGCTTTGAAACAGTATCCAGCTGGATGTCAATCTTCTCAAGGATCACAGGCTTTATCCTTGTAGCTCCTTCTGAAGGAACTTCCTTCCACTGAGTACCAGCTAACTGCCTGTAGGTCACAGTCACATTCTGTGACTTGAGATTTGTAGGGTCTCCAGGTAGAGGGGTGGGCAGGAAGAACCGCAAGCAGGGTCCCAGAGGTATCCCCTATATTGCTTAGGTTTGGGGGAAGGGCAGGTGGTAGTGAGACAAGGTTTCTCTACGGAGCCCTGGCTGTCCCAGAACTCACTCTGTAGACCAGAGTGACCTCAAACTCACAGAGATCTGCCAGTCTCTGCCTCCCAAGTGTTGGGATTAAAGGTGGGTGTAACGCCTGCCCTATGAGATGGCACATGGGCCCAAAACTAAGCTGGAGACTTAAAAACACATGCACACACAAACAGACAGAGAGACATGGGAACGCAGGTCATCCTTGATACAAGAATGACAACTTGATTGTGCTCCAGGGACGCTTATATAGGACTCCTTAACTGCTAGCCACGGCCCAGCTCTCGGGATCTTTCAGCTTCAGGCCTCATCAGAACCCACTCCCCTGCCATCAGGGTCTCGTGCTCAGAGCAGCTGCAGGCACAGGTAAACAAGTTGTTTTGCTCAGTTCACTCCAGCAGGCAAAGGGTCTGAGGCAGGCAAAGAAAGTCAAGGGGCCCGTGGCCTGCAGCCCCCAACAGGCGGGTACCACCATGCCCCATTCGTTTACGGGTCTGTATTCACCTTAGCACCACTCAGAATCTTCCATGTGCACGGTGTGCCTGGTGCCCATCCACCTTCCGAAAGCAGCCAGGGAAGGTGTGTTGTGAAGGTGATCCCAACTTGCACTCAATAGATGCAGAACTCAGCATTCAGCCCATGTAACTGAGGCCACCCCTCATACTTGTCTCTTAAGCTGGGACAATTTCATAAGCATCCCTAAGTGCCGTGACACAAGCCTCTGTCCTGGGAAGGAAGGAAACAGGATTGACAGACCAGGGAGAATAGTGCCCAGGACCCAAGCACCTTCCAGGCAGAGGGGCTAGAGTGCCTTTACCTACTAAGAGGAGTGGCTCCTGGAAACTTGGGAGAGGGAATGGTGACTCAGGCTGGGGCATATGGCGCCCTCTCGTGGTCTATTCTGGGAAAACAGGCTCTCTAGAACTAGCCAGTGACTATTGTTTTTGTACAAGGTTTTGCATTTTAAATCGGGCCTGGTGGCACAGACCTTCCGGAAGGTTGAGGCAGGCAGATCTCTGAGTTCTAGGACAGCCTGCTCTGCAGAGTGAGTTCCAGAACAGCCATGGCTACACAGAGAAACCCTGTCTCAAAAACGAAAAATACCAGGAGGTGGTGACCCACACCTTTAATTCCAGCACTCAAGAGGCAGAGGCAGGCATATCTCTGTGAGTTCCAGATTCTACACCCTCTTCTGGCTTCCATGGGTACCTGCACAGAAATGTACGCATAAATAAAATATGACTGAACCCAAGGGCAGGGCTTAAAGGTATGCACCACTACGGTTCCAAAGAGTGAGTCCCAGGACAGCCAGGGTTACACAGAGAAACCCTGTCTTGAAAAACCAAAAGAAAAGAAAAGAAAAAGAGAGCGACCCTGAGTTACGTTTGGGATTGATGCTTTGTACAAATGTGTTTGTTGTATATGTGT
The DNA here is from genome assembly GCF_982192425.1 of Myodes glareolus. Lineage (NCBI taxonomy): Eukaryota > Metazoa > Chordata > Mammalia > Rodentia > Cricetidae > Myodes > Myodes glareolus. The sequence continues at coordinate 26,586,355 of NC_142038.1, forward strand.
AAGGCTGAGTACACGCATGTGTACCCACCTACAGTGAACCACTTCCATTCGGGTGCCTGTGGAAGTCAGAAGAGGGTGCTGGATTTCCTGGAGCGGGATTACAGGCGACACTTCCTGAGCTGGCATGTGGATGCGGAGAACTGAACCCGGGTCCTCTGCAAGAAAACAGGCGCTCTTACACCGAGCATCCGTCCACTCCCCTGGACTCGGACCCTGGAGCAGGGGGCTCCTTTCCCTTCTTGCGCCCCTTTGTCTTTCTTGTCTTTCTAGCCTGCCTCTCACAGTGACCTCCAAGCCTTTGGGGCACTAGTATGAAGTTTAGGGGTTTTTCTTTTTGAAACAATCGACATTTATTCCATGAATTTCTAGAGATCAGAAAGGCTTCACTGTCTGGAGGAATCCTTTGCTGTGGGTCAAGTTGTCAGCCATGTTTGAACTGCTATCAGGGGGCCTGGGGAAACCCAACCAGGAGCTCACTCAGGCTGTTGTTGGCTCTGTGGCCTTCATCATCAGACAGCAGCCACCCCCTGATTAGATCCACCCACCTCCCGTTTAGCCCTACTGACTTCTGCAGCTTCCCTCATTCCAGCTAAAGGATGTGTTCTGCCTGTGAGAGCCTATGTGTTAGCGTGGTCCTCTTCGGTAGTCCAGGATGCTCTTGTTTTATCATTTCTTAATTTTTAGTTTTTACCTTAGTTTAATATTTAGTTTTATGTGTATGGGTGGTTTTGCATGCATGTATGAATTCATGATAAAAAAAAAAAGAACTCGGGACACTGAAGCGCTTAAACTCCGGAAGACCAACAAAGAGAGAATTACAAAGCAGACATGAAAGTAGAAATCCCATTAGTGAGTGATGGCCCAAAGGAAAAAAAGAAAAACGCTCATGAAACAGAATAGGTGATGATGAAATTAAAGTGAGTGGCTATAATTAAGGACCAATTAAAAATCTTAGCAATACGCTGGGCCACAGGGGCACATGCCATTAATCCCAGCACGTGGGAGGTAGATGCTGGCAGATTTCTGAGTTTGAGGGCCAGCCTGGTCTACAGAGGAAGTTCCAGGACAGCCAGGACTACACAGAGAAACCCTGTCTCAGAAGACAAAAACAAATAAAAATTAGAAATGACTGCCAGACTAACAAAAGCTTCAAGCCCGATAAAAGGGCTCTTATTCCACGTAAGGTCGACGGCAAATTCATGAGCTGATGGACCAAGACTTGCAGGAGGGAACACGGATGGTGAGAACAACAAGGCTCATAACTCAGGCCTAAGTTCCCAAGTCTGCCATCCTCCTGCGTGCATCCCACGCACCTACACGGTGTCGCCTGCCTACCCAGGATTAGGCTGAAATAGAGAGCAAGAAATATGCCAGCTCAGCAGTCCTGGTCACAGTGTGGTCCTGCCCATCAGTGACCCATCACTGTCTCAGCACGGGTCTGTCCTGTAGGGCGGTCTGGTCTGGTACGTTGTTAGAATGTGTGAAATGTCTTCCTGAGAGACCAGTGCCTCCTCTGCCCAGCATGATGCATCAGTCTTCTACTTCTTCCCCACAGCAGGGGACTCCTGGAAATTTGGGGGATCCTTTTATCTTAGTCTTCAAGCAGATGAGAGGAGTCCTCTCCTGCCAGGTCAGTTACAGGCACAATGCACCCGCATCTTCTCTTTGGCCAGGCTCTTGTCGCTGAGTTTAGGGTGTGTCTGGCTTGCCCAGAGCAGCCTCTCCATCTGAAGATCCTTACCTCCATCACATCTGAAAAGAGCCTCCTAAGAAGCCATTGACAGGTTCCAGGAACCAAGTGAGGCAGTATTCCACCTAGCCTCCCTATGCAAAAAGGCCAAAGTAAACTTAAGACATTGTTCTAGCTGGGGGTGGCAATCAATCTATAGTAGGTATGATGGTGGCTGGGGAGGGGAGGCAGGGGAAACCCTCGAGGCTCAGGGGACGCAAGTCCAACAGCTGCCAGAAGTGGACAGGGGCCTGGCTTCAAAATGGCAGGTCTCCATGCCTTCACTGAAGCTAAGAAGGTTGGAAGACCAAAGGGATTTGAGGGGAAGTTGTGAGAAGAGAAACCTTGAGGCTATTGGGGGGCGGGGTTTACAACAGAAAGCTGTAAGATCCTGGATTTGATTTCCCAGCACTGCCCCTCCTCCCATGTCTGCTGCGGTTGGATAGAGAGAAGGGAATGGCCCCAGGTGGACTGGCCAACCACGCTCAGAACCCATCACTTCCCGTGCTCACAAGCTCAGCAACTGTGGATGCAGACCAGCCTGTAGGAACTTCCATTCCGCCTGGGAAATCTTAATTCCTCCCATCCCACGCTTGTGCAACCAATTCTGTGACTCAAGATGCCAACTTCTCATCTTCAGGGTGAGTTCAGAATCCCTGTGACTAATCTCTCCCATATTATCCAAGGAGGATAATATGCCTAGAATGAAGTGTGTGTGTCTCTAAGAACAGCTCAGCCTTGATGAGCCAGACAGGGTGCTGAACTCAGCATCCTTAATTGTCTCAGCCATACCCTAAAGATCTGTCATGATTCCTACCCCCAGAGGAAGCAGGAAAGGTTCAGTGAGGCTAAGATGCTCACAGTTTGCCAGTTGGTAATCATGGGGGCTGGGACTTGTACCAGGGGACCCTTGGTCTTTGTGTCTGAAGTCCTAACTGCCTCTCAGTCCCTCAGGCTCACACGGCACTCGTCAGCATCCCCCAGAGCTCTGAGCAGCCATAGTTCCAAGGGGGTGATGAAGGGAGTAAGTTCTCCACTGTTCTGCGTGGATCTACACCATCCTCAAGGCGCAGGTCACTCTCCTGAAAGAAGAGGTGCGTGTTCATCAAAAGCAAACCGGACGAGGGCAGTGGTGGAGAGGACCCCTAGTCCCAGCACTCGGGAGGCAGAATCAGACAGATCTCTGAAAGTTCAAGGTTAGCCTGGTCTACACAGTGAGTTTCGGGACAGCCAGGGCTATGCAGTGAGACCCTGTCCAAAAAAAGAAAAAGAACAGGCAGAACAGAGACCAAAATGTCAACGGCAGTTAAGTCTGGGGGCACGAACATGAGGAGCTGCCTGCCTCCTTTGTACAATGAGTATGTGCTGCTTTTGGAAGCACAGAAAAAGTAATTAAGACAAGGAGGAGGAGTGTGAGTCAGCAGCCCTTCTGGGATCCCAAGGCAGCTCCTCCTCCCACAAGGCTACAGCTCCCCTCCCTGGCTACAGGAGCTCCCTAACCAGAAAAACCTGTGTCTGAACCAGGTTCCCGTCCTCTCCCTCCTCCCAAGCTACTGGCCATCTCATAAGGTGCCCTCGCCCTCCACGGTCCCTAGGACACCTTCTCATGCATTCCTCTCCATCCTTCCCAGGACTCTGAGGTGCACAGATGTCTCGGGACACCACTAGGACACGGAAACACGGGAAGGACCCAGGGTCTGAAAACAGGCCTGTGATTCTTTGGGTTCAGGGTCCCAGCCTCTGCATGGCTTTTCCCTTCATTCCAAGCTCGTTTTAGGAACCTGAGGTTTGAGAAGCACAATGGGCCTGTTGAAGCCTGTTTAGCCAAATGGGAGAACATGGGCGTGCCTGTTCCCTCCTCCACGGCTCAGCTGCCCTGGCACCCAGACATCTGCAGACCCACCCTAACTTCTGGGGCCCTGGGCTAAGACTGGAGTGAGGGCACAGAGGAAAGATCTTTGGCCCAGACGAGGATGGTAGGGGAGAAGTAGGACGGGGGCCAGAGAGCATCGCGTAAGCAAGGATGTGCGGGGTTATGGTTCAGGGTGGTGGGTAAGAGAAGAGCTGAGTGAGAATTGTGGGTCTGATGGATCAAATCACTTAATGTCTGACTCTCAGTTCCCTCCCCTGGAAAATGGGTCTCATAGGAGTCTCGCCTAGCTTCTGAATAGTCCAAGGACTGGGTAAGCATTTTCCTATTGCCTTTAGCAAAAGCTTGGACAGAAGGCACACTGAGGAACTGATTCTTGTTTGTCTCGGCTGGAACATATTGGTCTGATCAAGCCAGCTCATTTTGTGTGAGCATTTACCAAGAGCCTGCCATATGCCATTTGCCAGAACCCTGCCGTGCACTGTGGATATAAAGTAGATGAAACTGCCATCACATAGCTCCTGAGTTCTCTAGAAGAAACCAGCCTGGAAATCCAGCCATGCCTATAGGACTCCAGCAAGGAGGGATGGAGCTGGGATAACCCTGGGACCCCAGAGATGAGAAAAAAAAGCAATGTCGTAGAGTAGATGATAGCAAACCGAGTCATCTCGTTTAGAAATGAGGTTTACAATTCCCGAGGCCCACAGAGTTCTTGAATGTCACCGAGGCAAGCAGTGGGCAACACAGAAGGGCCCTGAGGCCTGTGGGGCCGAGGGAGTGGCCATCTGAGCTCAGGCTGCAGGTTGGCAGAGTGATGCCCCACAGAAGCCGGAAGGGAGAAGGTTCAGTTGCAGAGGAAGCCAGGGGAAGTATCTGTCCAGATCGAAGCAGACAGAAATAGGTCATGCGTGGTACGGGCTGGCAGCAAGAGTGAGACTCGGAGGGTTTTTCTATTTCTACAAGAGTAGCTGGGGGAGGGGAGGGGAGGGGCTGTGGTGTGGGAGCCTAGGTTAGGAGTGGGGTGGGGAGAGCAGGAAGGATCTGTGAGCTCGGAGAGTGGAGGAGAAAGGTGGGGGCATAATTCTGTGCCTAGAGCAGTTATCTGAACCTTGGTGTTTTCATCTGCTTGGAGGCTAATGAGGTCCAGGCGCTCAGGTGTCTGCGTCCCTGTCATCTTCCACCAGGCGTGGGCCAGCTCAGCACAATCCCGCGGGTGGAGTCTGGAAACCCACAGAGGTGGGTTGCTCTACCAGCCTGGTCTTGTCGCCCTGAGGTGGGAACTACTACATCGACCAAGTGTCAGACCAAACCATGAGTGTCAAGAAAGCCGGGATCTCAATCCTGGGAACCCCCAACCCAACCACGTGCTGCTGCCTGGGATGGTGGAGAAAGTTGCTTTGGCCCAGCCTTTCTAATCTCCACGTCCGCCAGAGGGAAGTGCCCAGGAGGTGGCAGCAGAGAGCGCACTGCCAGCCTCCGGAGGCCGCTGCGCAGCAAAGGATCCCGTGACCTTGGCAGTTGAAAACTGAGGCCTGGGGATTTTCAGGCCGGTCATCGGCAGGAAAAGGTTTCACAAGGGCTGCTAGCATCAGCGTTCTTTCTGTCCTGGGCCCCAGGGCAGCTCCACTCCCACCCTTTTCCAGGCTCCCAAGTCATGGCAGTGAGTGTTTCTTCCTTTGGGCAGAGTCACCCTATTGCAGGAGTCACTTCTGTTTGCAGCTGTCAGCATAAGCCAGGGGTGGCAGCAATGACCAGCTGTTGCCAGCACGGAAAAAGGAGGAGGGGACTGAGGACAGAGGAAGGTCAAAGAGGCCCCACCTGTCTGGTGCTTAGACTTGTCTTAAGAACTGTGGGATCCTTTACAGGCCCTGTGTTTGCTAAAAGCCACCCTAGTACTGTGAGAAGAGACCCACACACTCTCAGCTACACCGATTGTCACACTCAGGTGCTCCACTAACATCTCACACCGATTACTCCAGACACACACTCAGACACATAAGCGCATGCAGTCGTACAACTTCCACACAGCGCACGGTTGCACACCAATTTCCATGTGGCATGAATGCTCACACATGTTGTGGACACTCAGCTCGGACATTAATTCTCAACATACATGAGCTGACACACCCATCTCTCCCACAACTCTCGAGGTCAATGTTCTTCCACCAGCTTTCAGACAGGACTGTAGCTCGGTCGGCAGATTGGGACGCTCTCATCTGCAGGTGTGGAGTGATGAAAACCCCACTTAAACTGACTTAAACAGATAAGAGAATTATTGGCTGATCACCGGAGAATCCGGAGGTGTTCCAGCTTCAGGAATGGCTAGACCCAGAGGCCCGAGTGGTGTCCTTAAGGGTCTGCTGGCCCCATACACACCAGGACTGGGGATTGAACCTGCTAAGACACCACTCTACCACCGAGTAATATCCTAGCCTTTCCTTGTTCTCAACAAAGTTCTCCCTATAGTAACAAAAGCAACCACCGGCATCCCAGACTAGCGCTAGGTAGCAAATCACCAGCTTGTGCTCCCGGTAGAAAAGATGCCCTTGTCCCTACTCCCCAACGACTTCAGCAAAAGACCCGGTGCCCCAAGTCTCAGAATGGCATAGGCTGGGTTGTGATCTGATTCTGGATTCCATCACCATGACTCTGACAGGCTAGACCTGGGCACGGTGCCCACCACATGGAGAAGAAAGGGTAGTCGCCGTTCCAGAACCTTATGTACTGAATCCGGGGTGGAGGAGGGGCAGGTCCTCAGAAGAAAAACAGGTATGTTTCCAAGAAGGCCACTGTGGTTCCCAAGGTAGACAAGACAAAACAAAAACAAACAAACAAACAAAAAGCCATTGAAGCCAATTCCAGAATGAATTGCAGGTGACTGCAGGGAATTCTGGGAATTCTGCAGCACTACTGGACAAGAGTGTCACCTTCGTGTTCACACAAATATGGAGATATATGTTGGGAGCTGTGAACCCCCAGATCCTGAATTTCTTGTAAACAACTTGTTTTCCTCTGCTCTGAGACAGCCTGCAGCTGCTCTGAGCACGAGACTCTTGGGAGTTCCTGATGGCAGGGAAGTGGTTTCTGGTGGGTTTGGCTGGGGCGTGGCTATCCCTATATGAGCTGCCCCTGAACACAATAAAGGGGGCATTCTTGTTTCAAGGATGATCTGTGTCTTGGGCATTTCTGTTTCAAGGATGATCTGTGTCTCTGTGTGTCTTTGTGTGTTTCGATCTCCAGCCCCTTGCCCGGTTCACGAACTGTACGGTGGTGTATAGAGCGCAGACAGGCATGGGGCGCTACAATTATATGCTTGCCACAGATCCCTGCAGCCCAGGAAGGCAAGGGTGCAGTCGCTGAGTTCACTGGAGCATGAGAGGCTTAGATATTGGGATGTCGCTTAGTCAGCATGGAAAATGGACAGCACTCAGGAGGCAGAGGTAGGCAGGTCTCCAAGTTCAAGGCCAGCCTGGTCCACAGAGTGTTCGGAGACAGTCAGGGCTACACAGAGAATCCCCGTCTCAACAAACAAAACCCAAAGCAATAAAAGCATTTCCCATCTTCCTTTGCTCCAGGTTATAGTCAAGTACGTGATTCTAGCCAAAGAAATGGGAACATAACTGTCCCCGACCACTCCTGAGACTCCTTTGGGCTTTCATTTCTTCCTTCAGTCCTTCTGCGGTCTTTGTTTTGATCTTGCTTTCCAAATGCACGTGTGACAGTCGCCGTTTTGGACCCTGAGGGCCACACAGAAAGGGAAGGACCTCTGCTCAAACAAAGCCAGCCTTGGATCACCTGATTTTAGTTCTTTTCTGGGGAGCAAGAAGCAGGAGTGCAATTGGGACCGCCATTACCGTTCTGAGCCTCTGCTTCCTGGAGTCCAATCTGACAGTACCGAGGTCCTATTAGCTCTCTAACTTGTCATGTGTTCCATCCCCCTCCCCCCAGTACACCCAGCTCCACACTGTCCTGGAAAGGGGAAAGTACAGCTCACCCACCCAGAGCGGTGTTTCATCTCGGGCTCAAATCTGTTATAAAAACAATACAACAATAAAACACAGTGTTTCCTCCTCTTCGTTCATCAGCCTGCATGCAAGCAGACCTCTCTCCCACCAAAGAACCTGCGAAGGGCTTGCAGATACCAGCCGGGGTGGGGGTGGAGGTGGGGGTTCTCTTCCTCTCATTACTCTGAGCTCTGCCTACACTCCGCTCACTTCCAGTAAAAACCAGGAGAAAGCCATTTACATAAGGAGAAATATGCCCACCAGTCACAGAGCCCCGTGGCACCTGAGTAAGACTTCTGGTTTGGAAGGGCCTCAAGCAAGAGCCCAGGGTCCTGGGTTCGGGCTAAAAGCCTGACACCTTTGTGTTGCCCCAGCCCCGACAGGGTTCAGATCTATTCAGAGATAGAGAAAAGAGTACCCAGACACACAAACACGGCTGGCGAGGGAGGAGAAGGAGAGCCCCTGACCCAGCTGGGAAGAAACCCCGGGGGCTTTGCTGCGCTCCTCTCAGCAGAGTGGGCAGTAAAGACATTCCTGGACTCTGCAGACATTCCTGCCTCCGGCCACCCCAACGGCTCTCGGGCCTCAGTCCTGGCCAGTGGCCAAGGCAGCTAGCCTACAGAAAGGAGGGCAGGCAGCTGCTGGGAAAAGAGGAGGAGGGGTGAGAGGAGAAGGGAGAGGACCTGACTCACTCAAGGTCACAGAGCACTTTCTAACTTAAAGTCCTTGCCAGGGACCCTCTTGTTCTAGTGCATCTAGAGACAGCAGTGTGTCCCTTCGCCCAACTCCGGAGCTGGATGCTGAAAGGACCAAAGATGGGCCAGTTCCCAGTCAGCGTGAGCCCTTCTGCGGAACAGCGCCTGTGCCCTCTACCAGCCGGGAGGGAGGAGAGGAGGGTAGTGAGAATCCCAACAAAACAGGAAAGGCAGTTAGTGAAAGCTGGCCCCTGCCTTCCTACTGTTCCAAGGGGACACCAAGGCCCAGGGGACAGAGACTTGTTGGCTCCTCAGCAGCCCCCAGCTAAGCTGGGATGGGTGGTGGTGTATCCTATGTGGGTTCACGCAGGTCCACTGAAAGAAGACAGGAGCTCCAACGATTTTTTTTTTAGCCTTTCCAGCTGCAGGGTGGTCAGCCCCCTGGTGAACGGACTCCCTGTAGCTAAGCAAAGGGCTTTTTTATTATACAGTTCACACCTTTAGCAAGTCAATTTCCGTCTACCAAAACCTCTCCTCTAAACTCCCCAAAGAGACAATGCCAATGCAGATTCCCAAAATCCCAGAACACCTCAGTTTGCTGAATCCCCCTGGGACCTGGTTTTGCATAGGCTTTGAACCCTTAGGAAACTCTCGACTAAGATTTACATATTACAAACAGAAGGAACCGAACACAAAAGGTAGCAGTCACAGAAGGAAGCTCTGCCCGAACTCTTGCCCCAGACTGGTACCTAGCTAGACCTTGTGAGTAGTGCTTGGGCCCCTGCTTCGTCCCATCCCCTTCGGCTCCACTCCAGCTCCCTGTCCCAGTCTCCCCTGTAGACAGTCTCACCCGGGGAAATCCCTCGCACTCTACAGAGTTTACTTCCTCATCTTGTTTACTCCATCATCTTCCCAACGGGATACCATGAACACAGTGATACACAGAACTTAGAGCCTTCGGTCTATTGTGGTCTGGAGAAGACAACAAGTAAATAGCAGGCCATGGACAGGCTTTTCTCAAATATCTAAACTGTTCCTGTTAAGTCTTCTGCTGCCACTTTAAGAACTAACCACGCCCACCCAGCCACTTCTGACCTCCCCCTTCGCCATCTTTCTCTCTCTTGTGTGGTTGTCTCCTGTCGTGTGTACACGTTTCTCTCTGTCTCTGTGTCTTTATGTCTTTATATTTGTCTATCTCTGTCTCTCTGTTTTTCTATTTCTTTTTAAGTAATAAATGTTTACCCTTATGTTTATTTACTATGTCTTGTGAGCCTTTTATCCGCCGTAACCGCCCGCCTGACTCCCCCGGCCGCATGGCGTTGCAGGGACTCACGGCTGTCCTTGCCGGACTCCGCGAGCCGCCAGGGACATCCCATCATCATATTCTTTTTAAAAGAACAAAAGTTCCGGCATTAAAAAAAAAAATTCCCAGCACTCAGGAAGCAGAAGCAGGTGAGTCCTTCTGAGTCCGAGGCCAGCCTGGTCTACAAGAGCTAGTTCCAGGACAGGCTCCAAAGCTACCGAGAAACTCTCGTCTTGAAGAAAAAAACAAACAAAAAACAAAAACAACTCGGCTCTTCCACAGGCCTACACTCTGCCGATTATGCGGCTGCTACGTCTCTAGTGATCCCTGAGAAGCTAGGGCACATTTTCAGAGCACTCAACACCAACATCGCTGGGTGGTGGAAAATAGCCTTCACCATCACTGCCATTAAGGGTGTGTGAGGGTGGAGCTATGCTCCTCACCAAAGAAAGCGGACACTGACCTCACCAAGAGGGCTGGAGAGCTCAGGGAGGACGAGGTGGACCATGTGATCACGCTCATGCTGAATCCACGACAGTACAAGATCCCAGACTGGTTCTTGAACAGACAGAAGAATGTGAAGGACAGAAAGTACAGCCAGGTTCTGGCCAATGGTCTAGACAACAAGCTACGTGAGGACCTGGAGCGACTGAAGAAGGTCAGAAGCCCATAGGGCTGCGCCACTTTCGGGCCTTAGTGTTTGAGGTCACTGCACCAAGACCACTGGCCACCGGTGCCGTCCTGTGGGTGTGTCTAAGAAGAAATGAGTCACTGGGCCTTTGCTGTTAACAAATAGTTTATATGCCTGTGGGGGTGGGAGAAACTCGGAGTCAGAAATTGAGATAAAGACCCGATAAATCCAAAAACAGCAGAGTCAGTTGGCAAACCCTCTCTCCATGTTTTTCTTGAACTACTAGTCCTGGAAATACCCCCGGAAGTCCCCTCTTCTCTCTTCCTGTCCTCTCTAAAAGACCTCCTCGGCCCTCCAAGAACTATGACTAATCTGGGTCAGCTAATAGCTGACTCTGTCCTTGGATTCAGGGTAGCTTTATTAACACAGTGCAATGCTATACAAACAAATATCCCACAGCATTTCCCCCTTTTGTATTATAAAAGGGAAAGATTTCAACTATAACATTGTGAAACTATATACAATAAAAACAATTATCAAGGGGGCTGAAGAGTTGGCTCAGCTGTTAAGAGCACTGGCTACTCTTCCAGAGGTCCTGAGTTCAATTCCCAGCAACCACATGGTGGATCACAACCATCTATAGTGAGATCTGATGCCCTCTTCTGTGCATGCAGATAGATAACAGGTGAATAAATTTTTTTTAAAAAAAATTATCAAGTAAGAAATACATTCATGATGTCCTGTCCATTAGTATTTGGCAAATTCAGAGAAAATATTCTATTATCTATCTTATCTCCATGAGTACTTTTTTACCTAATTACTTTCTATCATAACTAAAGAAAACTATAAGTATCTAATCTTCACCCTATCAGAGACCTGAGAAGGATTTAACATTACCCTAGTAAACAGGAAGTGCAGAGCAAGAAACTTCTAAAACTAAGAAATGACAAAGACATCTGGCTGCCTGGACAGTCACCCGCCCCCAGGTTTCCTCTGCAACATTGGAGCATCCATCTTTTACCTTCAGGCTTAAAATATCTGACAGACTCTTCTGTGAAGCAGGAACTTTGAAGGACTAGCCTACCTTGTCTTGGCAAAGTTGGGCAGTTGCCTTATTTTGTGTCCTGTTTGTCCAATTTGAACAGCATATCATCAGCAGTCGAGCCTAGGGCAGTTTCTTTGCCCAGTGGCTAACTCTGACACAAAGAATGCAAACTCCATATGGAGGTCCCTCAATGCCTGTATCCTCTTTTGGAGTAAACTGGTGCTACCAGGAACAGGCATCTCAGTGTCATGAAAAGCTTTATGTTATTAGAACATTAAAATGCCATATTCTGTAAGTCTCTGAAGTAGAAATAGAAACATAGTACAGAATAAAAAAGTAACCTTAAATTTGTATCAATATACAAAAATATCTTAAACAAGAGTAGAAACAAAGTATAACAAAATAACACTAAATTTGTATCAATATACAAAATTTCATACTAGTGTAAAATATTTGAGACTAGTAGTTGCTTTTTTAGTTTGAAAGTAGATTCAATAATCTACCTGTTTATCCTATAATTTCTATATCCCCCCTTTCTTTTCAGAATGAGATCCCTAAATTTAATTTTCATAGCTTAGTATCTTCCCTGACCATGACCAATAATAACAACTTGGTTACCAACTCCCCACAAACAATGTCAAAAATCCACTGAACAATGAAAAACCACCCACCCCACCTCTTAGGAATGTAGTCATTGTGTTCTTTAAATTACTTCCTATTGTCTGTGGGTAACAGCACCTTTAGGAGACCCTGAAAAAATTGAGATAAAGATCAAGTTCTGGGAAACTAACTGTTGTCCAGTCTCAGTGTGATGGGAACGTGCAAGGCTTACCTGAAGTCCTGACTGGAGTAGTCTATGAGGCTGGACCATCTTAGCTAACTGCTTTGATGTTATCCTGAGCAGTTTGTAGTCCAAAACTGATCTTTGGGTGGTGTTTGTCAGCTTAGTGGCATTACCACAATCCAGGTGGATTCATCATTGTGGGGACCCAACATCCTTTTGGAGATTTCAAAGGTTGCTGTTAGGAATAGTCATGGTTCACTGCAGAAAACTAAAACGTTCTTTAAAAAAATAATTTATTATGATTTATTTAACTTTATTTTATGTGTTTTGGTGTGAAGTTGTCAGATCCCCTGGAACAGGAGTTACAGACAGTTGTGAGCTGCCATGTGGTTGCTGGGAATTGAACTCAGGACCTCTGGAAGAGCAGTCAGTGCTCTGAACCGCTGAGCCATCTCTCCAGTCCCAAACTAAAACATTTTAAAAGTCATAGGCAGGAGATATCAGAGAAGTTAAAGGACCACAATACATCCAGGGTACACAAACTTAGTTCCTAATTACCATTACCTGCTTCAGATTCAAGTCTAAAATCACATACAGGAAGCTAGATGAAGCCTACTCCTAGAATCAGTTGATACTCTGTTACCATTCATGGCAGAAGGCTTATATAGTAATCTTATAAATTTTGAGATAATATTTACACCTTAAGAAAAGTTTTAAAGAGTTAAAAATAAAATCAATATGAGATTAGTGACGTTAGAATAGTCCCTTAATTTTGATTTCTCTTTTGTTTTATACCAGGTGACTCTTCTGATATGGGACAGAGATTTTTGGGTTTCCCTTTAACAAGCCTGCTTGTGTTTAGAGAAGGAGAGAGTCATGCTCCAACTCCAAAGCCAGTTTTAATTTTTAATTGAATTGAAACTGAAAAAAAAAAAAAAGACCACTTGCCTTATACGTCTATAGAGAGCAGTAGAGATAAACATTTAGGAGGATATGAGATTCTATCCTATTGGAAGTGTGTTATACCAATAGGCCAATATACTCTTTTTCTTGTACATTTTCTCTGGATAATTCGTCCTTTTTCAGAGGTCACATTTGTCCAGAAGTACTCAGATTCCTTAGTTGGATGCTTTTATTCTCCTGGAAAGACAAAAACAAAACTATCCCCCGACTTTAACTCTGGGGAGTTTCCCTTTCCCCCAGGTCGAATGGCCACACTGTTTGATGAACTATCACCTCTTCTAAATAAGAGGTCTCTTCCGTTTGAATCCAATCCTTATCCAATTTTGATGGTACCCATCTTTTCTTATGGAAACAAAAGTAAAACCTCTGTTAAGAATATTTTATGGCAGGGCGGTGGTGGCGCACACCTTTAATCCCAGCACTAGGGAGGCAGAGGCAGATGGATCTCCGAGTTCGAGGCCAGCCTGGTCTAAAAGAGCTAGTTCCAGGACAGGCTCTAAAACTACAGTGAAACCCTGTCTCAAAAACCAAAATAAAAGGAATATTTTCTAACACAAGCTCTCTGCCAATGCAAAAAATCCCAATTAAGCCAAATTAAAGAATATCCAAGTTTAATGAGATTCCTGTACTATCAAGTGGCCCCAAGGGGGGAGATGGACCATGAGGGACTTTCGGGGGAGCAGTTTAAATAGACTAGGGGAGTGGTCAAGATTTTGGCAGGCTGCCTTGACCCTCCTCCAGGGGAGGGTCAAGGTTTTGGCTGGCGGGCACAGGGATGGGCCTCCAAAGATGGAGGACAGAGACTGGGACTTACATCCTCTCCCTCAATTTAAAACATATCCTGGTTTCCAGTCTGAGGTCAACACATCCTTAAAATACACAGGCTGATTTAGGTCAGCGTTTTTTTCCTATTATCCAATATTTCTCTGCAGTTGTTGTTACTTTCTCATTAGTGTTTACAAAAATTAAAGTTAATGAAGTATAATCTATCTCTGGGGACTTTATTATCCCTTTCTGTTTATTAAGCATATCTTTTAAATTACAATTAGATCTTTCTATAACTGTTGTCTTGAAGAATTATACAGTATACCTATAATATGTTTTATGTTGCAATATGCAAAAAACTATTTCATTTTACTAAAGACTTATGCTTGGATCATTGTCAGTCTTAATTTATACAGGTATTCCCATAATGGCCATAACTTCTAACAAATGTGTGATTAAAGAATCAGCCTTTTTAGAACTCAAAGCAGTTGCCCATCGAGATCCTGAACATGGTTCCAAAAGCTACAGAGAAACTTGTCTCAAAAAACCAAAAAAACAAAAAATCCTGAACATGTATTTATGGTATGGTGCACATATTTTAATTTTCTGAATGCTACAAAATGAAGAACATCCATCAGTCAAATTTCATTTCTCTGAGTACCCTTTGGATTACTTCCTGCAGGTAGTAGAGTTTGGTTATATAAAGAACATTTCCTTATAATTATAGTATATAAACAAACTTTCTTATAATTTGGTTATATAAAAGGACATTTCCTTATAATTTCTTTGACTTGTTGCCAAGTGATACAAAAATCTTTTCTTCACCCTTGCTATTAACATGGTATTTTATATGAAATTCTGAGGCTTCTAACACATTTTCTACCAATAGCTGATCAATTTCATCATTACTTGTGCTTGAGGACCTGGTAGACCCTATGAAATCTGATATGTGTTATATATAAGGGATGATTTCTATTTCTGATTATTTATTGTAATAGAGTAAATAGTAAAGTTAATTCTGGAATAAGTTCAGTGGTTTCAATATGTAAAACAACTCCTTCTGCATATTGAGAGTCAATAACTATGCTAAGAGGTTCTGGAAAATCTAATAATACCATGAGAATAGCATTATAATTCTGACTTTTGAACAGAATCATAAAGACTTTGAGACATTTTACTTAAATTTCCAAACTTATAACCTGCTTTTTCTGATTTATTTGCATCAGAATAGCATGCAGGAGCTCCAAAATTTGGTGTTCCTTGCACAATGTGAGGAAGAATCCAATTAGCTCTTTATAAACAGAAGTCTCTTGCTTCTGAGATATTTGTTGTTAATCTCTCCCAAGAAATTACTGCAAGCTCTTTGCCAATCTTCACTTTTTGCCTATAATGAGGAAATTTCGGCATTAGTAAAAGACATTACAATTTCTGGAGAGTCTATTCCTATTAAATAACAAAGTCTCAATTTTCCTTTTAGAATCAATTCAGAACCCTTTCTACATAAATGTTTAATTTTTTACTCTACTTGTGTGACAAAAATATCCATTCTAAAATATGATCTTCTCTCTGCATAAGAATTCCTGTAGGAGAATGTGTAGAAGGCAGTATGACCAGAATACAATCAGGCTGTGGATCCAAGCAATTGATGTGTGCATCCTGTAGTTTCTTTTCTACCAAAACCAGTTCTCTCTCGGCCTCAGCTGACAATTTTCTTGGACTATTCAGGTCTTTATCACCATGTAAGGTTTGAAATAAATTACTTAGCTCTTGAGTTGTTAATCCAATTGTGGGCTATAGCCAGTTAATATCTTTCAGCAATTTTTGAAAATCATTAAGAGTTTGTAATTGATCTCTCCTGATTTGTGCTTTCTGTGGTTGAATTATTTTGCAAACCTATCTTATATCCTAGGGTAATTAACAGAATCTCCTCTTTGTATATTTTCAGGAGCAATTTGTAATCCCCAACAAGGCAAATTTTCTTTGTTTCTTCAAATATAGTTTTCTAAGGTATCTGCATCTGAATCAGCTAGTAATATATCATCCATATTATGGTAAATTATAGAATTTACTATGAATTAATTACAAGGGCTGTTGAACAAAATATTGACAAAATATGGGGCTGTTTAACATCCCTTGTGGAAGAATTTTCCACTGATACCTTTTAACAGGCTGTGAATTATTATAAGTAGGCACTGTGAAAGCAAATTCTCTATGTAAAGGCATAGTAAAAAAGCAGGTTTTTTTTTTTAAAAGTCAATCACTATAATAGACCATCCTTTAGGTAATAGAGAAGGCAAAGGATTCCAAGCTATAAAGAGCCCATTGGCTGAATCACCTTATTTATGGCTCCTAAATCTGTTAGCCTTCTCCATTTTCCAGATTTCTTTTTTTTTCTTTTTTTGATTTTTCAAGACAGGGTTTCTCTGTGTTGCTTTGGGGCCTGTCCTGGAACTAGCTCTTGTAGACTAGGCTGGCCTTGAACTCACAGAGATCCACCTGCATCTGTCTCCCAAGTGCTGGGATTAAAGGCATGTGCCACTACCACCCAGCTCCAGATTTCTTTTTAATGACAACTAGGAGAATTACAAGAACTGGTCAATTCATCAATATGTTGATCATTTAGCAACTGTTTTAATGCCTGTGATTTTTCCATTGTCAAAGGTCACTGTTCCACCCAGAAAGGTTTAGCAATTAACCATTTTAAAGGTAGGGCTCTTGGTACCTTTGAAAGACCAGCCGCTGTTGTGTCCTGCCTATGTACAACCTGAACAGTCTGTGGCAATTTTTAATAATACATTTTAATATTTCTCTCAGAAGCATTTTTTTCAAGACAGAGTTTTTCTTTGTAGCTTTGGAGCCTGTCTCACTCTGTAGACCAGGCTGGCTCAAACTCACAGAGACGCCTTCCTCTGCCTCCCAAATGCTGGGATTAAAGGTATGTGCCACCATCACCCAGTGCCTACATCCTTTTCAAATAACCTTGTTTACCATAATTAAAAATCTAATATTTTGATTTTCTTTAATTTCTAGAAATTGCTTCTATGAAAGCAGCATCAATAAGCATGAGATTCAATATCAGCTGTATTTTGGATCCATTTATCTATGGGTACTGATCTTGCCTTTAAAGGTCTAATAACCTTTTTTAAATCTGAATTAGCACTCTCAAAAGCCAAAGATCCAATTAATATTTGTCTAAATTCTGGATCTAAAAATCATTCCATTTACAAGTGATGTCAATCTCAGTTTAAAAAAAAAATCAGTGAAGGTTTCTTTTGGGCTTGTAGAATTTTAATAAGTGACTCAGTCCTCTTTCCTGATTCTTCAGCCCTGTCTCACGCATTCACAGCTGCTATACGGCATTGCACCAAGGTACAACCATCAAATCTAAGCTGTCTTTGTAAATCAGCATATTCGTTCTCAAGGAGAGCTAATCTTGGGAGATTTCAATACCTCTAGCCATATTTTGCTGTTCCATGGCCCTAAGCTTACTCTCTCCACCGTGTTTTCCACTGCAGTCGAGGACCAGCTCCCAATATTTAGCACAGCTGACACTTTTCAGCCTTGTGAAATAATTTTGTTCCTAGCTGCCTGTGAATGTAACATCTGCTGCACAGAGGGCGAATGCTTACCCTATGAGACACCTGTTTCCTTAAATCTCTTCAACTCTCACATTTCTACAGGATCCCAGGTAACTTCTGCATAGCCTTTGGGGTACCTATCATCTGGTGCTCATTCTTCTATGATACCTGGATAGATAAAGGCTGGTTGTCTAAAAACTCTAGGCCATTCCTTTTCAGTTTCATATTGCAAGGATGAGGTGGGTGCTCCTCTAAATTTTACTGTTTGTGTCTGAGTATTTTTCTTATTTTTGTTAGTAAGTCTAAGACTTGTATCTAAGAGTCAAATTATATTTTGCACAGTTATCAAACCACTTTTAAAAGGATAAAATAAGAATTACCAAACTGATATTATGATTGACATTATGTCAATCCCAGCTAAGTTGATTATCCCCTCGTTTATTTTTCCATATCCAAGCCATCCATAGTAGCACGAAACAGGGTCCTAACTCCCTGTATTGTAATATTTTCAAATCTTAACATGGGAAAGCTCCCCCTAAAAAAAATCCCCTAGTTCCCCATTTAAAAATTCCCGAGTGTCTTACTAGATCTGGTGATGCCGACTGCATAGGCAGACACGCGGGGGTAATTGGCTGCCGTGACAATGTTTGACTATGCTAGCTCGGAGGGCAGGTGCAGCGGGGGCCACTGTGCCTGCTCACAAGACTTTTGAGGAGAGGGGTGAGCTATCTGAAGAGCTAATATAAGGAAACTGGAAGAGAAATCCATGGGGCTGGGATGCTGTGTGGGATAGGACTGCTGGAGAGGGCAGGACACAGTGCGGGAGGAAACCAAGGTGCCTGCCAGAAGCGGTGGTGGGGTGCCTGACCCGGAGTGTACTGAGCTATTGCTGCACTGCAAGGCCGAAGACACACACTCTTGCAGCAGCGGGGTTAGCTGTCGCTCCTCCTGGTTAGAGGACGCTGGCAGTGCATGGCCGGGTCCCTCAGCAGCTTGCAGTGGTGGCGGCAGCAGTAAAAGCCCGAACTCAACGGGTCTCAAGGCGGTTGGTCGAGCTGGTCTGGGTTGGCAGTCCAGGGAAGGGACGGCAATGGCCAGTGGTGGGGTGGCTGACCCCAGCAGCATTTTTAAGGCCAGTAGAAAGAGGGCAGTGGAAGAATAGGCAGGAGGGCCTATGGGAAGGGACGGTAGTGTGGCGGGCTCACCACCTTGCCACGTGTTGGCTGCTAGATGTAACGAATACCTAAACTGTTCCAGTATAGTAAAAACTCAGAAGTCAGAAATTGAGATAAAGACTTGATGAATCAAGGAAAGCAGAGTCGATTGTCTTATCCTCCATGCACCAGCCCTGAAAACACCCTGGAAATCCTCTCTTCTCTCTTCCGGTCCTTCTAGCTAACCTCAGTCCTCCAAGAACTCTACGGCTAATCCCAGTCAGCTAATGCTGACTCGTCCTTTGTTTCAAGGTGACTTTATTGGCCTGGTGGAATGGCTGTAGGAACAATTCTCCCACAACACAGGTTACACACAAATGCCCCCGTCGTTTTATAAAGGAACTTGAGGGACTGGGGATACACCTCAGTTGGTAGAATGCCGGCCGAGTATGGAAAGCCCTGGGTCTGATCCCAACCCCTGCATAAACTGGGCTTGGCAGCTCATTCCTATAATCTCAGCTCACACCTATAAAACCTCCCAGAGGCAGGAGGACCAGAAATTCAAAAATTCAAGGTCACCTTTGGCCTACGCAAGACCTTTTCTATGTAGAGGAAGGAGGAGGAGACGGACAAGTTGATCATCTTGGGGACTATGAACCTAGAGGTCTTGGAATCAATTGCCCTGGCTACAACACTAGAAACACTCTCCCTGCATAAAGCGGCTGAGCCAGGGCCGGAGCGGGGCTGCTGTCCCCGTGTGCCAGCTGCAGCATGGCAAAACCTGCCTGACAGCCAGGGATGAGTCACAGGGAGTGTCCAGAGGAAGGTTTGGGTGTGGCCCGTGTAGCTGGCACCAGGAGAAAGTGCCTGGGATTTGACTTGGAGACCCCACCCTGCCCTGCCTCCCTCCTCTGGCTTCACTATGCCTGGAGATGTCACCAGTGCTCTGGGGCTGGGGTTAGAACCAAAGGGTAATTTCCTTTGTTTGCTGTGGCTGGTTGTTTGGTTGGTTTTTTTTTTTTTTTTTTTTTTTTTTTTGAGACAACGTCTTATATAGCCCAAGATGGCCTCCGGCTATAGTCCTCTCGCCTCTGCTTCCCGAGTGCTGGGATTCCAGGCCTCTAACAGCCTGCCTGAGAGTGACTTTTAACCCGCGTTCTTTTTCAACTGACTGACGTTGCTAATTGCAGAGCTGCGCTGGGGAGGAGGAAGGAGGCAACAGCAGACTGGTCAATTGTTTCATAGTCCACCCTTTCATGGTTCCTGGGTGTCTGCTTGCCAGAATGAATTTATTCCTGTGATGAGAATCAACAGCTCTTGGCTGGGCCTGAACCCTCCTCCCCTTGGTGCCTACTGAACTATACACACAGACATGGCCTCTGGGGGAGACAAATGTCCTTTTCAGACAAGTGGGCCCCTAGCTGTGCAGGCCCAGCTCTCTTCTCTCTGTGGGATCCTGGAGAATCTTTTTTGCCAGCTGGTCCAGCCATTGGTTCTCTGGAATTGCTACCGCTGCTGCTGCTGCCAGCAGCTCAGCCTAGCCAGACCGGCTTGGAACAGGCCTGGGCAGATACTAGTCTGCCTTTTCCCTGTCTGTGCTCAGGAGGGCAGGAGGTGGTAGGGCTGGAGAAACAGGGAAAGTTTGGGAGGCTGAAGTCTGGTCCCTGAGCTGATAAGCAGCCTAGGACATTGCTCCCGAGGAATTTCCTGTTGAAACTTCCTCCTTCCTGGGGAGCGCCACCGTGTCTGGCTGTAGTCTGGCATACTGAACTTTTGTAGGTCAGAAAGCTGATCTGCAGCCCTGTCTGCTGAGTGACTCTGAGCCTCTCCTTCCTTACTTGTTTTCTCGCCTTTCAAAGGCAGAAGTTAAAGACACCAATTCTTGTTCACTTGAACCTGTAAATAAAATCTTATTTGATTTTTTTACAAAAAGGTTTGCTTTTTTTTTTTACATGTATGAAGATATCTGCAGAGATCAGAAGAGGGTGTCGCTCCCCTGGAGCTAAATTATAGTTGGTTGGGAGCCACCCAGTATAGGTGCTGGGAACTAAGGCCATCTATGAGTGCTTTTAATCCTTGAGCCATTTCTTCAGTTCTGATGTGTGTTCTTTCGTCCTTCCTTTCCTCCTTCCTTCTCCTCTCTCTCTCTCTCTCTCTCTCTCTCTCTCTCTTTCTCTCTCTCTCTCTCTCTCCACAGTCTCATGATAGCTTAGACTGGCTTTGAATTTGCTATGTGTAATATTAAGTTGGGGGGCGTCACCCCAGTCCTCTAACACCCCTATATCCAAGAAGTGTTGGATGATTGAAAGCCCCTGGCCTGGGAGTTGCCCTGATCCAGACTCCAAGTCCCAGCCTGCCAAGTGCTGACCCCTATCACAGGGAGGGTCAGGACCACTCACACAGGCTATTTAGGCTCACACAGGGTGTGGGGGGGACACATAGCTTTGAGTTTGCATGTGCTCCTCTTCCCGTCATGTGGTTTCGGTCCACCCGAGAATGCCGCATTTATTAAACATGGGCATTGTAATTTGGTCTAATCTGGTTTTATTGGAGTTCATTTGCATAGGCAGAGAGGCTTTCTTAGGATTAAACCAAACACCATGTACCCCAGAGCCTCCTGTATTCATCTCCAGAGTTCTGGGATTACAAGCACGTACCATCAGGCCTGGTTTGTATTGTTGTGGAGACGGAACTTGCTGTTTTGTGCATGCCAGTATGCTAGGCAAGCATTCCATCTGAGTGAGTTACAGCCTCAGTTCACAAGATCTTATTTAGACAAAAGATATAATTAAATATTTAGGTTGGGGGGGGTTTGATACAGGATCTTAGTATAAGTATGCCTCTGGCCGTTCTGGAACTCGCTATGTAAACCAGGCTGGCCTCAAACTCAGAGATCCTCCTGCCTCTGTCTCCCTCATGCTGGGCTAAAAGGCATTTGTCATTATGCCCAACAGATCAGATATTTAGTTATTAGTTTGTGTTTGGGGGGAAGGTTTATTTTGCTTTCTAGGGTCTTTGGCCTACCTAGTCTTTTTGGCTTGGAGCTTAGAGAGTGAACCAGAACTTCTTTTGAGAGAGAGAGAGAGAGAGAGAGAGAGAGTTTATTTTTATTATTTTTGGGGTTTGTTTGTGTTTTGAAACAGGGTCTTCCTAAGTAGTCCTAGCTGTCCTGGAGCTCTCTATGTAGGTCAGGCTGGCCTCAAACTCACAGAGTTCAGCTTGCTTCTGCCTCAAGCGCTGGGATCAGAGGCATGCGTCACCATACCCAGCCTTTATTGTTATTTTTAATTTTGTGTAGTTTGTGTGTCTGTGTGAGCATGTTCAGGAACGCTGGCAGAGACCAGAGGCATCAGATCCCCAGGAGCTGGAGTTACAGATGCGTGTGAGAAACCTGACATGGAGGCTGGAAACTGAACTCAGGTCCTCTGCAAGAGCAGCAAGGGCCCTTAGCCAACAAGTCATCTCTCCAACCCCAGCCTAGAACTTCTTATCCCCCTGCCTCCACCTCCTGAGTGCTAGCATTACAGATAGTCAGTTTAAACTGATTTCTTTTTCAAATCTATTTATTTATTATGTATACAGTATTCTCGGTATCCTGTCTGCATGTATGCCTGCAGGCAGTCAGGAAGGAAGGAAGGAAGGAAGGAAGGAAGGAAGGAAGCAAAGAAGAACAGCAGGCACTTAACACTGGATGGACCCATCTCTCCCTTTCTGGTCTCTGAACATGTTCTTTGTTTGGTGGGGTTTTTCCTTTTTCAAGTGTCTGTATGTGTGCATGGTGAGCAGTAACTGCATGTATGTGCATTCCCATATATGTGGGCATGTGTCCATGTGGAGGCCTGAGTCTGTTAATAATCTACCTTGATGGCTCTTCCCTTTTATTTTATTTTTATTTTTATTTATTTATTTGCTTTTTCAAGACAGGGTTACTCTATGTAGTCTTGGCTGTCCTGGAAGTTGCTCTATAGACCCAGCTGGTGTAGAACTCTGCCTCCCAAGTGCTGAGATTAAAGTTGTGTGCACCACCACCACCTGGCCTGGCTACTTAGTTTAAAAATTACATGTGGGTCAGGCTTAGTGACACACACCTTTAATCATACACTTATGAGGCAGAGGCAGGAGATCTGAGTTCAGGGCCAGCCTGATCTATACAAAGTGATTTCCAGGACTAAGTAGAGAGACCCTGTCTCAAAAAAACAAAAGCAGACAAACGTGTATGCATATGTACGGCACAGCTCACATGGAGGTCAGGGACAATTTGTAAGTCCACTATGTGGAGCCTGGGTATTGAACACAGGCTTGGCGATAAGTGTCCTTACCCAGTGAGCCATCTCTTCAGCTCACAGTGATATTTTATTTTTGTGAAAGGATCTCACTATGAAGCCCCGACTGACCTACAACTCAGTATGTAGACCAGGCTGGCTTCAGTCTCTGCCTCTGCCTCCTGAGTTCCAGGATTAAAGCCCTGTGCCAACCCTGTGCCAACATACTTGGCTCGATAGCTTTTCCACCTAATGCTTTAAGGCAGGGTCTCTCAGTTGAACCCTAAGAAAACTGATATGCTAAGTCTCGCTAACCAGCTTGCTTTGGGCATTCCGCCTGTTTTTGTCTTCCAGACTGGAATTAGACCACTCCCACCTGGCATTTACATAGATTCTGAGTATCTGAACTCTGAGCCTTGTGCACATGAAGCAAGCACTTTAACTGCTGGGCCATCTCCCCAGTCCAAGGTGTGTGTATGTGTGTGTGTGGGGGGGTGGAATACATGCTGTAATATGTGTATAGGTATATGCATGTGTGTATGTGTGTTTGCATATGAATGCCTGTGTGCGTATGAATGAATGTGTGTGTGTGTGTGTGTGTGCGCGCGCACGCGCGTTGTGAATGGTGCCAGAGGTTGATGTTAGGTGTCCTCATCTATTGGTTTTCACTTCTTAGTTTTGCTTTTGAGCCATGATCTCACTATGCAGTTCTGGTGGGCCTGGAACTCAGTATGCAGACCAGGTTGGTCTTGATCTCACAGAGATCCACCTGCTTCTGTCTCCTGAGTGCTGGGATCACCTTATTTTTTGGGAACAGGGTCTCTCACTGAAGCTGGAGCTTGACAGCTGCTTAGGGCTGAGTGTCCGGTGAGCCATTGGGATTCTCTTGTCGCTCCATCCCGGCACTGGGGTTACAGCCAGGCTTTTTATGTGGATACCGAGGAACTGAACGAGGCTCTTATATTAGTAGAGCAAGTGCCTTTCCAACTAAGCCATCTCCCCAGTGCCTCGACGTGGTTTGTGATGGCAGCTCTAGGCGACGAATGAAGGCAAGGATGTCTGTAAGGTGCCTGGCACACTTGTGGTCACTGCTGCCACTGGAGCTGGCCCCCTACCTCCTCTTAAGGCACAGGGTCCTCCTGACCCGTAGCCATGCCCCCACTCTTGGCCCTGGCTCTCCCACCTAGGGAATTAGACACGGGATAACTGCCAAGAACAGTGAAAGTTGAGAGTGGCCAGGGCTCCCGTCACCTTTGGGCTGTTCTTTTGTTTATCCTTTCCAGGCAGCTGGTCATGCGCCTAGCTATTTGCAGATGAGAAACAGAGGGAAAAAAAACAGGGACCAGAAAGTAGCTGCTTCCTGGATTTGGATCAGGATCTGGCCTTGAGGCCAGGTTTCTGTCTTCACGTAGTCAGTTCTTACCGCAGGAAAAAGGGGATGACCTAGCAGCAGCCGAGACATCCACAGGTTTTCTCTAGGTCACAGGGCCACCCCAAGGGCAGGATCTGTCACTTAGCCTCATGAACAAGGACAGGAAGCACAGGACAGCGACACACTCTGACCAGAGTTCTGGCTCCCAGCATCCCATAGTCTAGGAAATGTACAGGCTCTGAGTTTTTTTGTTTATTTTTCTTTCTTTCTTTCCTTTTTTTTTTTTTTTTTTGAGATAGGGTTTCTCTGGAGCCTGCCTTGGAACTCACTCTGTAGACCAAGTTGTCCTCAAAACTCACAGAGATGGGTCTGCTAGGTCATGAGTTCTAACCACACTACCTGAATCTACTTCACCTGCCAGTTCTGGGGCACCCACATGGGCCTGACTCCACACCACGCGGCGGAGGCTTCAACAAGCCAAGAGAGTACAGACGGCTCCAGTCCCCTGTAGCCAGAAAAAGATATGGCGTGGAATGCAGATGCCTGCATCGATAGCCCAGCATGCGTTTCTTTCTTTCGCCTTTCCACCCTTGGCCCACAGAGGCTCTGGGAGCCGATTACATCAACTTCAGGATGAATCATTACTCCTGCTCCTGTCTCCTCTCCCTCTCGGCCTCTGACTTCTGCTCTTCCTTGTACCAACTGCCCTGCTCTGCCTTGAATTCCTGTTTCCCCCCAAAACCACTCAGACTGGCCTGCTTCCATCTTCCAGCCAGGCTCCCTCCCAATCTTGCGAGTTTGTCAGTAGACTGGACCCCCACCTAGGTCCAATCAGCTGTGCCCAAGAGGCAGCAGCACAGGGTCTCACCCTGTCTGTGCCTGAGGACGCTGCGGCAGGACAGTTACACTAAAGCTGACCACCTGAAGGTCGTGCCTTCCACTGTCTCCATGTCTCCCTCCCCTCCCTCTACAGCTGTGAAGCCTGTGGCCCACAGTCTAGATACTGGCAGCCATAATATACATATACATACCATATACGGTGTTGTAGGCCACCACTCCCTCCTTTCCCACCTGGGGTGGGCAAGATCAATCAATCCTATCTCTCCCTCCCATTGACGAAGCCCAGAAGCCAACTCATTGTCTACAGTATATTCCAAGATGCCATCTCAAGCAAGGCTGGCCAACACGCGAGAACTAAATGAGATTGGATGATCTCGTAGTCGCCTTGGGCACTGGCGCAGTCAGGATGTGAGTCAGCACACCTTTCTGATCAGGGGAAGGGTGTGGAGCAGCGGGTCAGTGTCTCTGGGGAGAGGTTACCTGTGATCCTGGGGATCTTGACATCAGCCAGGTTGTGAGCAACACCTTCGCCAAAGGCAGGGCTAAGGTGAAGTGCTGACTCACTAGCTCTGAGTTGGAAGTTCCTCAGCACCTCACACAGGAGAGCCTAAGCCAACGGATAGAGACCTGTTCAATACTTAGAGGAGGCACTAAGGAAACCACCAAACTTATGGGCCAGGATGTCTGGCTAGGGCAACGCCACTGTATCCAATGGGGACCACTGTGCTCTGAGAAATCGCAAGACTAAGAGGCACTGACAGGGAGCAGCGAGACTAAGAAACTGAGCAAGGCTAAATAAAGGCTAGTAGCAACTGACAGCAACAAGGCAGGCTCTGGGAGGTTTCCCTCTGTAACGAACAGTCCTGGCCATCCTGGAACTTGCTTTGTAGACCAGGCAGGCTGAACTCACAGAGATCCGCCTGCCTCTGCCTCCGAGTGCTAGGATTAAAGGCATGTACCACCATCACCCCCCCACACACACAAAATACATTAAAAATATTCTTGTTCAGTAATAAAATGTGGACTTTTTTTCTGGTACTAGTTGGAGAAATGTTGTTGGTTGTCTGTTTCTTTGTTTCCTGTTAAAGGAGGCTAGTCCACCAAGGGCCAACACTCCACGAGTCTTCCCAACTTGGAAAGCTGTTATGCAAACCCTTTTAATCTCCCTGCCTGGTAAAACCTCCTTGATGCAAAGGCTGTGCTGCAGTCCCAGAAACTGACCCAGAGCAGCCAACACCTTCTGCCTTGCCCTTCGTTTCCTTGGTACCGATTTTTAAATTATCCAGTCAAGAGTAGACTGAGCTTGACTCCCAGCCAAGCACCCTCTTCACCATCGGGCATTGCCTTGCAGGGTTCCTTTCCCTTTGGGTATTTCTTTGCCTGAGTCCAGGACATCCCTCAGGCTAAGCAAGTGTTCTACCACCCAGCTCTGTCACCTGCCAAGGCTTGAGCTTGGCAATTCTCTGGCCTCAGCCTCTCAAATAGCTGGGATTACAGGATTTTGCCACCAAGCCCAGATTCTTTGGTTTGTTGTTTTTGTTTGGAAACAAGGTCTCACTTTGCGGCCCTGGCTGGCCTGGAACTTGCTCTGTAGAGGAGGCTAGTCTCAAACTTGTGATTATCCTTCTACCTCTGACTCCAGCATGCTAGGATTATGGTTGTCTGTCATCAAATCCAATCAAGATTTCAGGCGGTATGTACTCATTTACTGAGACAAGACCCATGATATATGGCCCAGGCGGGCCTCAAACTTGAGATTCTCCTGCCTCAGGCATTTGAGGCTGGGAATGACAAGTAATCCTTTTCCTGTTTTAAGCAGTTTTGTTGAGTCATTCTGGAACTGGGGGAGGGTGAAAGCTTCCATATCCTTTATCAATGTAATCCTCACCTTCTAGGAAGTGACCAGGAAAGGTGAGCAATTCCCCAAGGCTGCACAGCTGGCTAGTGGCCACAAAGGTGGATTTTAACTTTCATAAGCTCTGTCTATGAAAACCGTCGCCCACTCAGACCCCAAGAGGAACTGGTTTCAACTGGTTTTTAAACATGGCGTTAAGAGCAAGATGAAAGGCAGTAACGCCAAAGCCAGAGGGGGCTGAGAAGAATGCCATTTTATTACGTGCCCGCCTCTACACCTCACCCAGCTTTGGCCTGGTAGTGCCCCAGAGCCTGGTGGCAAGACTGAGTGGAGAGAGCTGGACCAACTGGGACTCGGTCCAGTGGCCAGAGCTTATTTCCCAAGTCTTGTTTCTAGGCCGCCAGGGGACAGGTCCTTGCACGTAGGGCCGTTCTGATACCTATCCTCCATGTTCTCTAGGACCCAAGACCAGGAGGGCTGCAGGGCCACTTTGCCTGTTAAAAATGGGGTTCAGGCTCATCATGGTGGCATATACCTTTAATTCAGGAGACAGAAGCAAAAGCATGCAGATCTCAGTAAATTTCAGGCCAGTCTGGTCACATATAGAGTTCTAGACCTGTCAGGACTATAAAGTGAGATGCTGTCTCAAAAGCAAAAACAAAACAAAACCAGAATATATTTGCTCCTGCAGACAGATGGGTCAGAGTACCACAAGGCAAAAACAGAAGTTCACTGTACTGGGCAGCAGCACTGCCGGATGTAAGCATAGGTTTGGAGAAGGTAGAGGGACCGGCAAGTGGACTGCAAGCAGATTTCAATTGGTAGAGTGCTTGCCTAGTATGCATAATGCCCTGGTTCAATGCCTATAGTAGCGCTTAAACTTTACATAGTGGGGTAGGTCTATATTCCCAACACTTGGGAGGCAGAGGCAGAGGCAGAGGCAGAGGCAGAGGGGGTCAGAAGTTCAAGGTCATCCTTAGCAAGGTAGAAGGGAAAGAAAGCATTGTCCTCTAAGGTGTGCGAATAGTGACAGATGCCTCCTTACTGTGAAATTCAGAACCATCGCCAGCCACTTGCCAGAGATGAACTCGCACTCACTCCCTGGGGTGACTACAAGTGACATACGGCAGTGCCTACAGCTACCATGTATAATAACAGCACAGGCTCAGTGGGGAGCAATGCCTAGTAGGCACAAGGCTATAGGTTGATTCCCAGTAATAAATAAAAAAAAAACAACACAATTATATTCATTGAGCAATTTGCTTTTTTGGTTTGTTTGGTTGGTTTGGTTTTGGTTTTTTGAGAGTGGTTTGTTTTCTAGGTAGGGTCTCCCTGTACATCCTTAGCTGGCTTGGAACTCACTTTGTAGATTAAGTTGCCCTGGAACTCCCAAATGCTTCTGCCTCCCAAATGCTGGGATTAAAGGCATGGGCCACCATGCCAGGCTCATTGAGTGACTTTTGCTATACCAGGTGCTCCACGCATGAGTTCCTATAATCCTCTCATCAGCTCACTGAGATGAAATTATGGTTGAGCTGTGGCCACACCCTAAAGAGCTATAGTCCGAATCCCCAGTTCTGGTGATGGTGACTTATTTGGAAATGGGTCATCATAGAAAACCCAGTTAAGCTGAGATGGGTAGGGTGAGCCCGAACCCAGCACACTCCTGTCTTCACAGAACGAGAAACACAGACACAGGGATACACACAGGGTGACACAATGCAAGAGTGAAGACAGGGGCTGGAGAGACGACTCAGCAGAGAGAAGTACTTGTGCTTGTGTGGGACCCAGGTTCGGTTCCCAGCGCTCAAATGGTTGCTCGTAACCATCTTCAACTCTAATTCTAGGGGATCCGATGCCTTCTAACTTCCATGAGCCTCGGGCACTCATGAGGTGCACATACAAACATGCAGGCAAAACACATAAAATAAATACAATGCACATAAAACAAATTAAATAATTCTAACAATGAAACAAACAAACAAAACAAAACAAAAGGCCGTGTGTGGTGGCGCACACTTTTGATCCCAACACTCAAGAGGCAGATGCAGATGGATCTTTGTGAGTTTGAGGCTAGCCTGGTCTACATAGAGAGTTCCAGGCTAGTCAAGACTATATATAGCAAGACCCTGTCTCAAACAGAAAAGTAAGAGAGAGAAAGAAAAAGAGAGAGAGATTGAGAGAGAGAGAGAGAGGCAGAGATAAGGGCTATGTATCTACACTCAGGGTGGGATTGCTTGAAGCTCCCCAGTGCTGGGCAATAGGCCTGGAGTAGAGTCTCCTGCTCAGCCCCACCTAGCTTGTCCAGTGTGGTAGTGTACCAGTAATCCCAAAGCTTGAGTAGCTGAGGCAGAACCTGGAGGACAGCCTAGACTGCAGAGGAAGTCCAGCCACAGCTATGTAACAAGACTCTCCAAAACATGGGCTAGGCCAAGGACGACGGCGCACGCACGCCTTCAACCCCAGCACTCTGGAGGCAGAAGCAAGTGCATTTCTGTGAGTTCAAGGCCAGTCAGGTCTATATAATACCGTGTAATATAATGGATGAAATTGAAATTTATGCCCTGGTAATGCTGAAGCATGTATGGGCACAGCCCGTATATGGCAATTCTGTTGAACTTGACCATATTGGGCTTCATGGTCTAATCTGATGAGGACAACTCACCAGGTCTCTGTCAAAAAACAGGAACAAAACAAATAAAAAAAAAGGGGCTAGGTGTGTAGCTCAGAGGTAGAGCACTTGCCCAGCATGAGCAAGGCCTGGGTTTAATTCCCAGTATGAAAACAGAAAAGGGAAGCAAGCCCACTAACATCATGTTCTCAGTTTTCAGGCCTCTAGACAAGGGGCCAGTGTGAGTCTGTTCTTTAGGACGCCTGTTTTGTAGAACTCCGCTGTAACAGGCCCGGCACGCACACACCCAGGTGGATGCTGTTGCTATCAACTCCATAGACCAGGAAACTGCAGCTGGACTCTGCCCTGGCTGTGGAGGGAGGGTTGGGATGGTGGCTTAGCAGAAGTAGAGCTAGGGAATGTTGGGAGGGGTCACTGATGGCCCTGTGGTCTCAGGTCATGTACCAGAGACATCGATGGCTTCACAAATGACTCGTTTAATGTGTGACGAAGAAATTACTGGGTGCCTGGCCTGTGTTAAACACTGCTGCTGTCGCGGCTTTGATGTCTAAACGGGGGAAATGATGGTCATCGCTGGAGGGTGACCAAATAGCTTCCAGAACACCCTTGGCATAAGCACTGTGTGTGTCCAGTGTCGTGGTGGGGCTGAGTCATGTAGCGAGATGGGAATCTGCCAATGTGTCAGAGTCCCTTGGTGTGGTGGCGTTTCCACAGCCTGACAACAGCTTCTGATGGAAGAGCAGATGATGGCCCTGCGTGGGCGTGTGCTGACTCACTTCTCATCAGGGAGCCCCGACTGGATCTCAAATTGTTGCCTGCCTTCTGGACCTGCTCATTCAGCACTTTGTGGAGTTCAAGTTTAAAGTCCTGAATGAGAGACCTGATAATGAATATCTGACCCAAGTGAGGTACACGGCTTTGATTACCGTGCTTGTAAATGATCCGGATAGATGTGTACTTCCTCATGCTTCTTCTGGGTTTGCTGCTCCCCGTGGCCATTTATAAAAGGATTTGCAAGTTAAAGAAGGACCGGACATATAGCTAGGTTAGTAGAGTGCTTGTCTCTAGCGTGCGCAGAGCCCCGAGTTCAATCCAGAGCATCACAGCCTAAATTCGGCCTGATGGTGCATGCCTGTAATCCCAGCACTGGGAAAGGGGAGGCACAAAACATCAGGAGTTCAAAGACATCCTCAGCTACAAAGTGAGCTTGAAGCCAGACTGGAGTACAGGAGACCCTCTCTCAAAAAAAATAACAAGAAAAGTTGGAGATGTTGAATGCCCCACGCCTTCAAGTCTAGCACTCAGGAGGCTGAGCCAGAGACTCACTCTGAGTTGAGGCCAGGTTGGGTTATGTAGTGCAGACCATCCTAAGCTGTGTAACAAATACTGCCTGAAAAGGGGGAGGAGGTAGGCCTGGAGGGGGTAGTTGCTCAGTGGTAGCAAGATTTTGTAACTTTTACAAACTCGAAGTTCAATCCCCAGCACCAAAAAGGAGAGTGGAGACAAGAAGAGGGCTCAGAGGCAGAAGGGCTTGTATGTCGAGTATGAGCATCCGAGTTCCGAGTTCTTGCTCCCACATAAGAGCCAGGTGTAACTGTGAGTCTGTAACCCCAGCCCTGGGGGGCAGAGATGGGTAAGTCATGGAGTGCAACAGCGGGCCACAGGCAGGAAAAGTAGCCACACATGTACACACACATACATATACATACATACACACATACAGACACACATACATACACATATATGCACAAACACAAACATACCTACATAAACATGCTCATAGACACGCTCACAGGCACAACACCAAACAAACGAATGTTAGATAACAAAAGGAGAAGATAGCTCCCCAGTTGGTAAAGTGCTTGTTTAACATACACAAGGCCAAGTTTGACCTCCAGGACCCCATAAAGTAGGCATGGTGGGATATATAATCACAGCAGTGACCTAGAAAGCAGAGGCAGGGGGATCAGGAGTTCAAGGTCACCTTTGAATCCATCCTCCATCCATAGTAAGTTTGAGACAAGCGTGGGCTACAGAAAACCTTGTCTCAAGAAACTAAAACCAAACAAAGCACACTACAGACTTGGCAGGTTTGGTGATCCAACACTGCAATCTCAGCGTTTGGTTGGCCAAGCAAAAAGACCAAGAGCTGAAGGTCATTCAGCAAGACAGCAAGACCCTGCCTCAGCGCTAAAGCAATGCCATGGAGCCCCTACTGATTTCTCTGGATCTAGCTTTCATAATTCCCACAATCTACAGTTCCTCCAACCGACCTTAGCCTGCTTTCAGCAGCCTGGATAACTCCAGGGCCTCTCCAGAGCCCCCCAAACCGCAGACTTTTGACTACTTGATCTGGTTTGCTCTTTTGTCCTGTGTTCCAACAGACATTGTGGAGTTGTTCTGTCATCCTGAGGCAGGATATAAAGACAGGAAACAGAGGGGACACGGGAAGGGAAAGGAGCCCCTTACCACTGAGTCTTGTCTGGTCCCATTATTTAGGGAATACTTTATTAGTTCCTGTTACTAAACCCACAGAGATAAACCTTAGCTATTTATCTATCTATATATCTATCTATTTATTTATTTATTTATTTTTGGTTTTTCGAGACAGGGTTTCTCTGTAGCTTTGGAGCCTGTCCTGGAACTAGCTCTTGTAGACCAGGCTGGCCTCAAACTCACAGAGATCCGCCTGCCTCTGCTTCCCGAGTGCTGGGATTAAAGGCGTGTGCCATCACTGTCTGGCAAACCTTAACTATTTAATACAGTGCATACCCCTGTGCAAATTCAGAGCCCAGAGTCTTAACTGAAGTCTCTCAGCGAGGATTTCAGTATGAAAGGCCATGGTTGCTTTTAAGGCTGCCTACGCAGGAACAACCTTTCTTGTGCACAGTTATTTCTAAACAACTTGAGCATATGAGGCCTTGAGGTGGCCTTAGTTTGTTCCCAGATATGTTCTGCTAGTCTAACAGACAAACACAGACATTTGTTTATGGTAACATTTGAGCTTCTTCTGTAAACCTTGTTTACCCAGGGACTTGCCTTACTGGATGTAATTCTACCCAGTCCACCTCAGGAGTCACCCCCACGATCTCATTCACTGAATAAAAACAGGTTCCGTAGCAACTGCTTGAGATGGAACTTGGGAAACTGTTAAAATCTTACATATGGCCATTGTAAAGACACTTAAGGGAGACTCTCCTTTGAGAAGCCTACAGACCCCTGGACACCCTTGCTCTTTCCCAGAGTACCCCTCTGTGTTTCGATATG
The DNA here is from genome assembly GCF_982192425.1 of Myodes glareolus. Classification (NCBI taxonomy): domain Eukaryota; kingdom Metazoa; phylum Chordata; class Mammalia; order Rodentia; family Cricetidae; genus Myodes; species Myodes glareolus. The sequence goes on from NC_142038.1 coordinate 26,619,104, forward strand.
TTAAAAATCGTTTTTAAATAAACCCTGTTTCATACTGATTTATCCTGAAATCCTTCCCTGAAGCGAAGTCAAGAATCTGGCTTTACCTAGTGGAGGTCTCTGAAAAAGGGACTGGCTTGCTGGGGTGACAGTGTGGGGTGGCTGCCTACTGCCCACCGATGATGTCCTGACCGCAAGCTATGAAACGCTGGATTTGGTGGGATCCCAGGAATGCTGAAAAGCTAAAGATGGGTCTAGGATCACAACACGCGGGATTTATGCCTCAGCCCCCAAACCACATAGCTGCCTCTTGCAGCTGGAGATGGGGGTTTCTTTTCTCTGGCCCTGTGACTATTGTTCTGAACAATAGTCAGTCAGATGGGCGTCTGAGCCTCTCTCTGCTCCCCACTATGGCTCATCTTTGTCCCTGGTCTGCTCTTTACTCCGCTCCATTAGACCATAGCCCAGTGTCACCCCGGGGCTGGGAAGGACAGGCTCCTGTAAGTGTCACTCAACACAGGCCTCTCTTGGCCAGGTGGCCCTGTATTTCCTGCGCAGAGGCTGGCAACTGCTCAGACAAGTAGCAGCTGTGACTCACGGGCAGGCTGGGTACTGCCTGCCTGACTGAACCAGAGCGGTGGAAACCAGTTAGAGCTTGGTGTGAGTCAGCAAAGCAGCCGGTCCACCCACTTTCCCTGCCCTGGCAGACCTCAGAGGTGGCGGCCCTTCTTTTCCCCACTTGGACAAAGTATTTCAAGAAAGCAGGCCTTAACTCTCTAGATTTGCCCACTAGTCAGAGCCGACTCCCTTCCTCAAAATCCATGATTTCATCAGGTCTGAGGGTATACCACCTGTAATCCCAACAACTGGGAGGTAAAAGTAGGGGGACCATGAGTTTGTAGGTTAATCTATGCTACAGATTAAATTTGAAGTCAGCTTAGGTTATATGAGACTCTATCTCAGAAATGAAAGGGAGCTAGAGAAATGGTTCAGTGATTAAGAATATATACTATAGCCGGGCAGTGGTGGTGCATGCCTTTAATCCAAGTACTCAGGAAGGCAGAGGCAAGCGGATCTTTGTGAGTTCAAGGCCAGCCTGGTCTACAAAGCAAGTTCCAGGACAGCCAGCATTGTTACACAGAGAAACTCTGTTTCAAAAAACACAAGGGAGAGACTGTATACACTTCTTGCAGATGTGCTGAGTTCAGTGCTGAGCACCCACACCAGGTGATGAATCATTCACAAAGACTTCCAAATCCAGCTCTGGGAAATTAACAGCTCTGGCCTCCAGAGGCACCTGCAAACACATCACATACATACACGCATAATTTGATTTTTTTTTCAAAAATAATTTGGATAACAACAAAAACCGTGGCCAGTGGCATGGTTTAACCAGTGGAGCACCTGCCAGACAAGCTTGGCCACCTTAATTTGATCCCCAGAGTCCAGAAAGGAAAGAACTGGCTCCGTACTGTTGTCCTCTGATTTCCACAAGCACCGGGACATGTGCATGCCCCTCCTCTCTCACACGCCATGCACATACACACATCATGTATGTGCACAAGTGTATGCACATGCGTGCACACATACACACAAACAATAAAGTGAAAATTAAAAATGAAAACCATCAATTTATCAGTTGTGGGAGCCTATGCCTGTAATAGTAGCAACTTGGGAAGTAGAAGCAGGATTAGGAGTTCAAGGTCAATTTTTGTTATTCAGTGAGTTTGAGGCCAATGTAGGACTACTGTCTCTAAAACAGGGCTTCAAAGATGCCACCAACCCTGAAGACCTGAGTATAATTCCTAGGACCCATGTAATAGGAAGGAACTGACCACTGCAAGGTGTCCTCTGACCTCCATAAATGTGACATGGCACATGCACACCTATACACCTAAATGTACACCACACATACACATACATACACACACATGCAGACCTTTAAAAGAACATCCTGAATGGAACTTGGGGTGGTTTGAATTTGAATGAGAATGACCCGTATAGGCTCATATATTTGAATACTTGGTCTCCAGCTGGTACAACTGTTTGGGAAGGACTAGGAGGTGTGGCCTTGTTGGAGGTGTGTCACAGGGGGTGGGAGACTCAAAGGCTACAAAAGCCCACTCTCTGCCTCATGCTTGTGGACCAAGAGGTGAGCTCTCACTGGGTGATGGTGATGGCACACCTTTAATCCCAGCACTCAGGAGGCAGAGGCAGTTGGATCTCTGTGAATTCTACGTCAGTCTGGTCTACAAAGTGAGTTCCAGGAAAGCCAGGGTTACACAGAGAAACCCTGCCCTGAAACAAAACAAAACAAGAAAAAGATGTGAGCTCTCAGACACTGTTCCAGCTCCATAGCTGCCTGCCTGCTGCCATGCTCCCTACCATGATGGTCAGACTCTAACCCTCGGAACCTGTATGTTCCCCAAGCAACTCTTTCCTTGGTCATGGTGTCTTATCACAGCAATAGAAAAGTAGCTAAGACAGACCTCTAGGGAAGGTGGGGACACCACCAGGACCAGAGTGCAGCAGCAGAGCTCAGCTGAGAAAGAGTAGCCACACAGATAACACAGACAGTCACAGACACACAAGATAAGTAAATAATGCAATAAAAACGGGAGTAGATGTAACTCAACTGGCAAGTGCTTGCTTAGCACGCACAAGACCTTCCCTTGACTCTGTAAGCGCCCTGAAACGATGCATGGTGATGCATGGGATTCCAGAAGTGACCTAGAAGGTGGAGGCAGGAGGATCAAGAGTTTAAGGTTATCTCTGAGACACGGTAGTTTGAGATTAGCACGAGCTGTGAGAGACCCCGTCTCAAAACAAATACAAAACAACAGAAACCCACTACCCGTCTGACTGCTTTAGTGCACAGGGACAGCAGTCTGAGCACTCGGACAGTGAAGCAAGAAGATCGAGCCTTGAAAGCCATTCTGGGCTACACAGCAAGACCATGTCTCAAAATTGAAGCAAGCTGGGTGGTGGTGGCGCACACCCTTAATCCCAGCACTCAGAGGCTGGAGGATCTCTGAGTTTGAGGTCAGTCTGGTCTACAGAGCAAGTTGCAAGACAGACTCCAAAGCTAGCAGAAACAGAGAAACCCAATTTTCAAAAACCAAAACCAAACCAAACAAACCCCAAAACTGAAGCAATGCCATGAAACCCCCTACCGATTTCATAATATTCTGTTGTAAACACAACAAAATTTTTACTGGGATCTAACAGAGAATAAGACAGCAGAAATGTACGTTTTACTTGTTTTGTTTTTTATTTTGTTGAGGTTTTTGTTTGTTTGCTTGTTTTTTGTTTGTTGTCTTTGAGACAGGGCTTCTCTGTAGTTTTGGAGCCTGTCCTGGAACTCACTCTGTAGACCAGACTGGCCTCGAACTCACAGAGATCCGCCTGCCTCTGCCTCCCAAGTGCTGGGATGAAAGGCGCGTGCCACCACTGTCCAGTTAAGTATTTTGTTTACTTGTTTTGTTTTGGGATGGAATCCAGGACGGGACACACACTAGAGTGCTCTGAAACTAAACCCCAGCCCCAGGTTAGAGCAAAAACTATGTGCACAGTCGTTTAGACACAAGAACTATCGAACTCGCTTTGCTTTATGAGAGTTCATGTGGCCCAGACTGGTGTCTAGCTCACTACACAGCTGAGGATGACTGATCTGTCTGTTCATCTCACGTGCTGGTGCACCACTACTCCCCTTGACGCAAGAACTATCTCAGGATAAAGAAAGGAGTCAGCCTGACTCACAGCCTGTGCCCAAAGTCAAGGTCAGCCACCATCCCCAACAAGGCAACTAAAAGTGGAAAGCTCAGGGGCCGGAGAAATGACTCGTCAGCTAAGAGCACTGATTGCCTTGCGAGAGGACCTAGGTTTGATTTCCAGTGGCATGGTGGCTCCCAGTCATGTGTAACTCCAGTTCTGGGGGATCTGATGCCTTCTTCTGACCTCCATGGGCACCAGGTGTGTATGTGGTGCACATACATACATGCCGGCAAAACATCCATACACATAACTCAAAAAGTTTTATTTATTTATTTTAAGTAGAAAGCAGAAAAAGGAGGATTTATTCAATGTGGTGTCATTGGGAAGAGGGACAAAGAGATCCCGCGAATTCTCTGTCCATCTTCCAGGCCCCTGAAGTGAGATCAAAGTCTAGAAAGCCAAGTATAGCACATCTATTCAGTACAGGTCAAGGTGTGGTCTACTCACCACCCACAGACACATTATTATCTTGGGCTTCAGCCTCATCCTGTGAGCTGACCTGATAAGTTATTAAACCTGTGTAAAATCCCTTTACAAGTTTTCCACCCAGCTGGTGCATTTTCCTTCTCCCGGCATGAGATTCCTGGGGAAATTCCCATTTCGTTGGGATCCATTGTTTCAATAGTCTGAAATTATCTTCATTTACCAGGCCAGTTACGGAGTCAGAATGGAAGCCAGGGACTTAGGGGCATGACTCAGCGGTAGTGTATATGCTGAGGGTCAGAGGCCTTGGGTTCAGACAGACAGACAGACGTGTGCACACCACACACGCGCGCGCGCGCGCACACACACACACACACACACACACACACACACAGAGTCTGCTAGTAACTGAGTTTCATCCCCACCAACCTCAGCACCGTCTCCAAGGGACAGAAGCTGCTCCAAAGAGGACGCCCGCCTCTGTTTAGAGCAAAGGCTAATGCAAGGGAATGTTACCACTGCGGCAGCTTCGATGTTGTGGCTTTACCTTTATTAAACCTGGGACGAATCCAAAGAGAGCCCTAATGGAAACCGAGATGATGAATGTGGCCCAAAAGAGGCAGGAATCCAAGCAGATTCAGATACAAAGCAAGCTAATGGCCTGAGTGAAAATGCTGAGGACAGCGAGTCAGGGGCCCGGGCACCAGCCTCTCGAAATTTCCCAGAGTGCCTTGTGTCAGCGCCAGTCCTAAAGAGCCCAAACAGCTGACACCCAAAGCTTCCAGCAAATGGGGCTTGGAAAAGCACATCAATGGATTGATGTTAGTTACAAGGGCTGAGGACCGACACAGAGAGTCAGCTAGGTTGCTAGGGTGAGGGGCAGAAAACAGCCCTAATCTTCAGCCCAGAGGAATTTCAGGAACCAGACGGGGCAATTCAAACCTGGCGAAAAAGAGGCAGAGCTAAAGGGGTTTCAGCCCCTTGTTCGGGACCTTAGGCCCCCTAGGGCAGACCAGCCTGAGAAGTCACACCAGCGAGCAGATGGCAAACTTCACCTCCAGCCTTGTTCTAGCACAGCGGTTCTCAACCTTCCTAATGTTGCGACCCTTTAACACAGCTCCTCATGCTGTGGTGACCCCAACCATGAATTCATTTTCATTGCTACTTCATAACCGTGATTTTGCTACTGTTTTGAATCCTAAACATCTGATACGCAGGACCTCTGATATGTGACCCCCCAAAACATCAAGACCCGCAGGTTGAGGGGCTGCTGTTTTAGAAGCTACTTTAGAACAACTTTTGAGAAAAGGAGCGCTCATGGTATGAGATGAAGGATTTTTTTTTTTTTAACATGGCCTCACTATATAGCTTGGGATGGACTTAAATGTGGACTGGTCCTTTTGTCTTTGCTTCCCAGTTACTGGGGTTACAGGCATGTGCACTATGTTTGGCTTATTCAATGGACATGTATTCCAGATTGGCCTTGAACTCACTATATAGCAGAGCATGTCCTTAAACTTCTGACCTTTCTGGCGCCACTTCCTGGTCGCTGAGATCACAGGGGCTCACCACTGCGCCTGTTTTACATGGTGAGGTCGGCTAAGGTAGGACTTCACGTATGCTACACAAGCATTCTGCCTAGTGGACGACATCCCTCGACTAGCTATTACTTTTTGATAAAAGATCTTCCAGGCTTTATTTTTATTTCATTGCACGTGATACACAGAACTCTAGTGACCAAGGGATGTTAGACATTTCCCGACGTTGGACAGGAAAAGAAAGGGGAGGTCCTGGGACAAGGTCCTACAGCTCTCAGCCCCAGGACTGGGTGCGAGCCAGGTGTCCCTAGGACCATTAACCACAACAGACACACGGAAATTTGACCTCTCGGGCCTACAGAGTAACTAAAAGTAGGATACAAGGCTACCGTCCCTGCCTTCGCTTTGTACCTGTTTTTATCTTAGAACTCAGTCAAGTTGCTGCTTTACCTCCAGATGTAGGACATACTGACCAGTCACGGATTGTCTAACAGCAGAGGGGGCTCGCTGAGCCCCCTTCCAGGATGAAGATGCAAAGATACAAGAAACGAGGCATGTGGCAGCTCCAAATGTCCAGAGAAGGACCAGACAATGCTCGAAGACCTCAGTCACCTCGTGATCCAGGACCAGCACAGCCTCGCAAACAGCTCAACCCATGTGCTTGCTCCCTGTGTTCACAGCTTTGAGAGTTCTAAAGTGGCACATGCTGATTATAACTGTTCGTTCTAATAAAGCCAGCCCCCCATTACCCTTCTTTGTCCCACTTCTGTTGGGACCATTTGGAGTCCTGGCCTCCAGCTGCTCTTCCCTGCTAGAGATCTTTACTTTCCTTCTGATTTGAGTTACTGAAAGCTGTGTCAAAGTTGTTTACCAGCTCTGCTTCACAAGCACGTGTTGCCTTGAGGATCAGAGGATAAGATTTTCACCTGTCGGCCCACCTGACTGTGTTGGGTATATAAGCCTCCATGGTGCTATTGAATAAGGGGCTTCTTACCAGTGACTAGAGGTCCGTGTCTCTGTCTCTCTGTGTGTCTTTGTATGTTTTAACCTCCAGACCCTTGCCCGAAACTCGCAAACTGTATGGTAGCGCATAGAGCACAGACAGGCTGACCCGTTACTCTTCCCAACTAGCCCCCTTCTACTTTCAGGTACTTTCTTTCAGGTACTACTTTCAGGTAGCCCCTCCCCTGTCAATCTAAGGACATTAGAGTTGCTTACAGAAATATGGACAACTTCCTAATGGCTACACCTCTGGAAAGGCCTCTCAGCAATTGTTTATCGCCTATGACCTTTGGGGAGGGGCAGGACCTTGTGAACTCCCCTTTATATTTGGAAATAAACATGTAAAAAGATCAATCATATATTTAAGGTTGATAGTCTTGAATGTCTAGCAATATTTTCAGATTCTTGCTGTATTAAAAGCTTTGTGTTTGTGTATCACCGAGTGTCCCCATGCATGGCACACCTGTGGAGGTCAGAGGACAGCTTGTAGGAGTCAACTCTTTCCTACCCTGTAGGTCCAAAGATTGAACTCAGGCTGCCAAGCCCAGAAGGAACCTTCCCCTATCCACCGAGCCATTTTGCCAGCCCATGTTACTATTTAAATCACAAAATCTTGCATTCTCCACTTTCTCTGGTCTACAGCCCTCCCAAAGAATGAATACATCTTTGGATGACATATACGCTCAGTTTGAGATCCTGTGTCCTCCAGACTTTACCTCCCCCACCACATTATTGACTGAGCTGGCAGTGTTTCCTGAGCCCATCACTGAACTACACATCGGCTCTAGCATGCTCCTCTTTGAACACGGGGGATGGGGCGACATGGCTGGGTTCCGACCCCCAAGGAGCTCAGTCTGAACAGTCACCGGGATATGATCACAAACACAGTTAGGAAGGAGTTAACGTGAGGGTAAGGGAGCAGCTTCCCTGAGCGTGGGATGCATCCTAGAGACGTGCAAGTCGGGTGGGTAAAGTGGAAGCACTTTCTGAGGGAGGCCGGAACCAGGGAGGGATGGCAGCAGCATACATCCAAGAATGTCATGGAAACAGGTGTGATGGCACACACCTGTGTTGGGGAGTATTATTTTAAGGTGTGCTACTTTTGTGCATGCTGTGGAACATTTGTTTAATGACGTAAAGATGTGTTGCTTTTGTTTATGCTGCATTTGTTTAACTCTGAAGCTGTGATCCTTTGCCTGTCTAAAACACCTGATGGTCTAATAAAGAGCTGAATGGCCAATAGAGAGGCAGGAGCAAGGATAGGCGGGGCTGTCAGGCAGAGAGTATAAATAGGAGACCCGAGAAAAGGGAGGAGGCTGTCAGGGGTCAGCCACCCAGCCGGGGTTGTGTAAAAGGGAAAGTAAGATATACAGAAATAAAGAAAAGGAAAAAGTCCAGAGGCAAAAGGTGTAGCTGGGATAATTTAAGAAAAGCTAGCAAGAAGCTAGTTAAGCTAAGGCCAGGCATTCATAACTAAGAATAAGTCTCTTGCTGGGTGGTGGTGGCACATGCCTTTAATCCCAGCACTCGGGAGGCAGAGGCAGGCGGATCTCTGAGTTCAAGACCAGCCTGGTCTACAAGAGCTAGTTCCAGGTCAGGCTCCAAAGCTACAGAGAAACCCTGTCTCGAAAAAAAAATTCCTTTTACAGTTGGGCATGGTGGCTTCTGCCTTTACCCCAGGCCTCTGGAGGCTGAGGCAAGCAGATTTCATGTTCAAGCCTGATTAGAGTTCCAGGGCTACACAGCCGAGACCTGTGCCACAAAACAAAAATTCCTTTTACAGTTAGGGAAACAGCATAGTGCAGCTCCTAAATCTAGAGGGGGACTTTCATTGATTAAAGGTGGGGCCTTTTCTGATTTTAAAATTATATATAAGTAAAAAGTCCCCCCCTCCATTTTTCATAAAGCACAAGTTCAATGAGGCAATGACACAATATTGCTGAAAAGCTAACACTCTTTTACATAGGTTTTAATTGGCATGCTTGTTCTAGAATTTGAGCACAAGAAACCGCTACAGTAGAAATTCTTCCATCCTCCTATGCCACCAACAGAGATTGGCCGCTACCTCCCCCTGCTTTCCCAAACAGCTGCTTGTCATTTATGGGAAAGCTGCAACACTAAACCCTCAGTAGATCTTTTCTGGCTGTGTGTGTACGTCTCCTAGCAACAGCGGGAGCTGCACAGCTTGTTTTCCTGTGTGACAAACTCTGAAAGAGAGGCAAGGAGCCAGGACAAAAGCCATGAGTTTACCAGGCCTGGGCTCTCCTTCCTGGAAGGAAAACCTAGCTCAGATTCTGAGGACACAGACAGAAATTGCCTCTTAAGTGCCTGCCCCCATCCCCAACACACACATACGTTCCGAGACAAGGTTTCTCTGCGTAGCTCAGGGTGTCCTGGAACTCACTCTGTAGACCAGGCTGGTCTTGAATTTAAAGATCTGCCTGCCTCTGCCTCTCAAGAGCTCGGATTAAAGGTGTGTGCCACCACCAACCGGTACTCCCAACTCTCTCTACACTAGCACTTGACATCAGCCTGTGACACAGAACTTTCGAACCAAATACCTATGCTGGTCACTGCCAAACAGGCTGACTGTCATAGCCCAGGTGAGACAAGTGGTGCTGGGAAGCCTCCACTGGCTTTCCCTGCTGCACCCACCTGGGAGGCTCACCACATGGCTCTCATGAAGGAGAAATCCACCTTGTCCTCGTCCATTGCAGTAATTCACACTAGGTATGCTGGCTAAACAATGATGTCTCCTCTTTGATCTCCCCATATTGGCCCGTTAGATCATCTGGGTGTCCTTGTCAATGCCTTTTGCCAGTAAGTTTGTCATTCTCCATCCTTGTATCCCTGGAGCCATGTTCAACTCTGGTTTTAGATCAAAGTTTCTTTCCAGTGTAGAATTCACCTTGCTCTGCTTGTCACTACCAAAGCCACATTGCTGCCCCACATTGTCTTCAGTGGCTTCACAGAATTTGTGTAGCTTTTGTTTTGGTAGAAGCGATAGGTAAGGAAGGGATGGACAGGGTGCTGGCTTAACAGGTAAAGTTCCTGCTGTGTAAGAATGAGGACCCTAAATTCAGACCCTTCGCACCTAAAGAAGTCAGGAGGTATGGGGGCTGGAGAGATGGCTCAGCGGTTAAGAGTAATAACTGCTTTTCCAATTCCCAGCTGGGTTCAATTCCCAGCATCCACATGGTAACTCCCAACTAATTTTAACTCCAGTTCCAGGGGATCTGACACCTTCATACCAACGCACATGAAGTTAAATAATTTTTAAAAAGTCAGGAGGTGGGGCTGGAGAGATAGCTCAGAGGTCAAGAACATTGCCTGTTCTTCCAAAGGTCCTGAGTTCAATTCCCAGCAACCACATGGTGGTTCACAACCATCTGTAATGGAGTCTTCTGGCCTGCAGGCATACACACAGACAGAATATTGTATACAAAGTAAATAAATATTTAAAAAAAAAAGTCAGGAGGTGTGCACATGCAACCCCAGAGCTGGGATTCTACGCAGAGCACACTGGTCTAGCTCAAAGAGTTCTAGGTTGACTATGGATGGGCTGGCAAGCTGGCTCAGTGGGTAAAGGTGCTTACTGCCAAGTCTGAGCCTGAACACACATAGTGGAAGAAGAGAACCAGCTCCCACAATTGGCATTCTATTTTTTCATTAATGTACAATAGTGTGTGTGTGTGTATATATGTATATATGAAATGTGACTGTAAATGTGTATGTATATATGAAATGATAGCTAAGATGACCAAAGTGGATGCCATCAACATTTGAGCAAGTCCCTTATGCCACTCATAACCAGCTCAGGTAGCAGACAAACTAGGTCATGCATCAGGTCCCAATTTACCCTGTCTTGATTGTTTATCGAGACAGCATATCCCTGGCTGTCCTGGAACTTGCTCTCTCTGTAGGCTGGCCTCAAACTCAGACTCACCTGCCTCCCTAGTGTTGAAATTAAAGGCATGAGCTACCACAGCCCAATCTTATCCTGCCTTCTACTTGGTCTCTCTTTTGTCAGGATTTGACTCTGCATGATATATATATATGAAATTGCTGGACTGCACCATTCTATGGGTCTAGGTAGGGCTTGAGGATATACATTTCTACTGAGCATGACTAAAATCCCAGCACTGAGGCAGAGGGAAAGGGTGCAAGCCCAGTCTAGTGATAAAACCTCCCACACTGTAAACAGAGGATGGGGGAATCTACACTTCTGTGCCTACAGCAGAGTTCTCTTCTCCCTCTTTTTCATAGGCAATGATTCCTTATGGATGTGACTTAGTAGTGTTTGCATACCAATGAAGCCCTGTTTCAGCACCCAGCGACCTAACCTAAAGGGTCTGCATATGTAGTATGCATCTTAGTTACTCTTTTCTTGACATTTTATTCTGTTTATCCCTTCCATCACCATTTCAAACAGACAAAAAAAAAATGGGCAAGGGATCCAATATAATAAAAATTGATTTAGCTGAAGAATGTATGTGCATATGTCCACTGAGACCAGGAGGGACATCAGATGTCCCCGTTACCGGCGGTTGACACACACAATGAGGGTTCTAGAAACTGAATCCAAGATGACAGGAAGGGACAGCAAGGCCTCTTAACACTGAGCCATCTCTCTTCAGTACTCGGAATCCAAAGTCTTCATATTAAGTTAGCATCTTCCTGGGTGACAGTGCACATCTAAACGTGACTTTGAGATGCTTGGGCAACAGTTTAACATATGGGATTTCCTTCCCCCAAGCACACAGTACGTCTTCCTTCACAGTAAGGCCAGAAACAGCAGGGAGGTGAAAGCTCAGGGTTAGAGTGCTTCCCTAGAGTTGATGAGTTCTGGGTTTGAGTCCCAGCACTACTACAACAGCACAGGCAGACAAGCAGCACCCAGAAGACATTTCAATGCATTTACCCCAGAGGGGCATTTTATCAGCCTAAAACCGGGAACTTTTCTTCTGTGCAGAATGGTGCTTTCCCAGACATGGCTTTATAGAGGGCCCGATCGTCTAAGAGTGAGCTTGTTTTCTGGCCACCACTGGCCACTCATCCATTTTCTATCACCTCCATCCTCCACACACCTTCCCCTACTGTTAGGTTAATGTTGCTGCATCAATTTCCTCATCTTGTTTCCCCACTCCTGATAGTAACACAAAGATTTATACACTAATAAGACTCATGAATGAAACCCAACCCCCTCAAAACAAAAACCATGTTTATTGGCTAGAGAACACAGTTGGTCCTTCCCTCATTTCTTATGTACATGTGCACCTCTTATAGTCCCACACACAACGTCATTTCTGAATTTCTAAGAAACCGATATTCTTCTGTTTATGAAACCGAGGAAACTTGTTACTCTTCGCATAATATAAAAGTTTTCTGGTTTGTGCCTAGGTTAATAAACTAAAAACTAAGCACTCACCATGGTGTATACGAACTTGTAGTCCCAGCTACCCAGGAGTAAACCAGGAGTTGAAGGACAGCCTGGGAAAAGTAGCAAGGTTCTATCTCAGAGACAAAACCATGCAGGCAGTCCTAAACAACCCCAAAGTACTGATAGCGTACACACTCTCCATGTACTAAAAATCACCCAAAGCCAGAGGCCAAATTCATCAGTTTTACTAAGTCCAGACTACAACTTTACTTTCATAGTCATGCATGTTAGCTAAGCAAGTCGCTTTGCAATGAAAAGTCTCCTGCCGCCTCCTAATTCTAAATAGCTTTTACAGACACAGTGATCCCACTGTCACGTTCAGTGGTATGCAGAACCAGTGGCTGGCGGCCTGACACCCACAGAAATTGTTCAAACTGTTTTCCTTCCCTGAGCCAGTAATGTTTCAGACTTCATATGGTAATGTAAAGACTACATTCTGGAGGTGGGGCTTTTGAGCCCCACCGCTCCGAGGATAGACAGCTACAGCAGAGGAAGGCAGGGATGGTGATACTAGGCCTGTGGTTCTCAATCTTCCTACTGCTACAGCATTTTAATATAGTTTTTCTTTTCTTTTTTTGTTTATTTTGTTTTTCAAGACAGGGTTTCTTTGTAGCTTTGGAGCCTGTCCTGGAACTCACTCTATAGACCAGGCTGGCCTTGAACTCAGAGATCTGCCTGCCTCTGCCTCGAGTGGCCACCATTGCCCGGCTTAGTTCCTCATGTTGTGGTGACCCCCCAACCATAAAATTAGTTTCATTGCTACTTCATAACTGTAAATTTCTATTATGAATCGTAATATAAAATCTGACATGCAGAATGTATTTTCATTGTTACAAATTGAACATAACTAAAGCACAGTGATTAATCACATATGTAGTCATATATTGTGAAATATTCAGTTCTGATTACAAATATAAGAAATTTTGTCTTGAAGCATGGTGTAGCACGGCTAACAGTCATGATTTAACAACAGTAAACTACATGGCTACATTTTGTGGCTGTGTGCAAAAAAAAAAAAAGCCAATCCGTGTGTGACTGCTTTTTTCTCAACAGATCAGAAATTCTGGGGGCAGCCTTTAGAAGCACAATGAAGCTCACCTTCCACAAGTCTACTTCTGTATTGAGACTTGATAACCAATCAGCTGGAAAACACTGCTTCTCACGTTTGGAAATGGAAGATGCAGCACAAGACTGCAAACACTTGCTTCTGAATTTTATACCTGGCATCACCGCATGGCTGCTCCATGAACTCTCGTGCTGTCTCGGGAGCATCTTCATCTGGCCGAGAATGGGCTTCTGGCTAGTGCAGTGGGGTGTAGGGGAGATTTGGAAAACACAGAGATTCCATCTGCAAGCACAGGCAAGTGTTCTTTCACAGAAATCATCATTGTAACTGTTTCGTGTGGTTCAATGTCGCTTTCCTCAAAGAAGGCAGAGAAGCTGGGCAAGACGCAAACTTTATTCTCATCTTTTTTTTTTTAATTTTTTATTTTGCCATAGCTGAAATTTCACTGGGAATGATTAGATCTCTTCAGACAAACCGAGGCATGTTGCGTTTGGGCCTTGCAGGGATAAATTTAACGTACTTGCTCACTTGAGATGGCAAAGATGGCAACCAAGTAAGTTATTTTCTGTAATTCACAATTATGCTGCTGAAAAATATTTTCAACTTTGGTCTTGCTGACTGATTAAAAAACATTTTGAGCTCATCACTAAGCTCAAACACTTAATTTTCTCAGCTGGGAGGTGGTGGCGCCCGCCTTTAATCCCAGCATTCAGGAGGCAAAGGCAGGAGGGTCTCTGTTTTCAAGGCCAGCCTGGTCTGTAAGAGCTAGTTCCAAGACCACTAGGACTGTTACAGAGAAACCCTCTTGAAAAATAAAAACAAATGCTTCTAGCCAGTAGGTGGTGGTGCATGCCTTTATGCCTTTATCACCAGCACCTGGGAAGGTAGCATGAGTTAGAGGCTAGCCTGGTCTTACAGAGTGAATTCCGGGACAGCCAGGAGTATGTAGAGAAAGCCTGTCTTAAACAAAAACCACCTTTCCTCAGTGTAAAATAGCAGAGCTTTGTTTGGCGCATCCAATTTGGTGCAGTTTTGACAACAGTTGACAGTTTAAAGTGTTTGCCTCTACAAAATTGAAAGAACTTATACTTTTTATTCTTAACTCTTGTGGCAGCGTCTTCATTGCCAATAACTGCTGATTAGTCATACAGTGAATTCCAATGCCTTTTGGTGACTCATTCAGTACCAAGCGTTCACATCCAGATTGACAAGCTAGCGTAGCTGGGGCACCATCTGTGCAAATACCACAAACGTTTTCCCACAGATCTTATGATCTTTAAGAAATGATCTGTGTCAAATACATCACATGCAGTAGTTGCTGTTTCAAGGTTTGCAAAAACTCAACTTTAAAGTCACCATCATTAATACATCTCACGTAAACTAGTAACTGTAAACTGTTTGCAACATCTGTGGATTCATCAGGCTGGATACTAAACACCGGAAGTAGAGCAGATGTAGTTTCCTGGATTACACGGTCAAGAGTATCAGCTGACATGCCATCTATTCTTCTGCAGGGTCATTAGATAAACTGCATTACTGCGTAACAAATTCAGCTCTGATCACAACTCAGAGCACTGCAGGGTCGCTAGCAACTGGAAATCCTCGGCAAAGGTGTTGAAGTTTCATAGCTCTGATTCTGAGTGCCACCAAATATGAAGCTTTAATAGCTCCTATGTTTTGTGGTACTTGCCACCAGTGTCAGGTCTGGCTTTCTTGAGCCCATCAGCTTTGCTTCAAGACAGTTGGTATCCTTGTCAGCAAACTTAGATGCTTGCTACCAAAATGGCATTTTTTGTTCGGTTTCGTAGGTCCAGCAGATAGAACTTCAGAATAACATGTTTTCTCAATTCCTACTGTATTTATTGAGGTAAAGCCATACTCACATAAATCCTATTTTCTTTTAAACATCTTCTCTACATGATTTACTATCATGGGATGGTTTCCCAAAGGAAATGATATCTAACAATGGCTTTAATATCGTTACAAAAGATAGCCAGGCGTGGTGGTGCCAGTCTGGTCTACAGAGAAAGTTACAGGACAGCAGAGAGAGATACACAGACCGTTTCAAAAACCAGATTCCATTTAATTCCAGAGTGTCAATGGGGACAGCCCTGGGTTTCATCTCCCACTCAACTGCTCGTTTCTGTTTTTTGTTGTGGGTGGAATGAGAAGTTAACAAAGGAGGGTCTTGGGAGGAGAGATTGGAAAGACAGGTCCATTTCTGTTCCTTTCCTGGTACTTGTCTCTGTATGTTCTACACCTGTCATCTGGTCATAGTGTCTTGGACTCAATTTTTAAGTTTGTGTGTATGTGTACAAAGTGCAGGTGCCCAAACAGGCATCCGATCCTTGGAGGCTGAGCTACAGACTCTTCTGAGTAGCTCGTCAT
Source organism: Myodes glareolus (assembly GCF_982192425.1). Lineage (NCBI taxonomy): Eukaryota > Metazoa > Chordata > Mammalia > Rodentia > Cricetidae > Myodes > Myodes glareolus. The sequence continues at coordinate 26,634,714 of NC_142038.1, forward strand.
TGGTACTGAGCTGAACTTGGATCCTCTCCGAGCTGTACTTGCTCTTAGCAGTTGAGCGGTAGCTCCAGCCCCACCTGGTCAGCTTCCTAAAGATGCCAGTTGAAGGCTGACTGAGAAGTCAAGGACAATGGCACTGGGTTTTGATTCTACTGCATGGACTGACTTTGTGGGAGCCTGGTTTGTTTGGATGCTCACCTTTATAGACCTGGATGGAGGGGGGAGGACCTTGGACTTATCACGGGGCAGGGAACCCTGACTGCTCCTAGGACTAGAGAGGGAGGGGAAGGTGGGGAGGGGGAGGGAAAAGGGAGGAGGTGGAAATTTTTAATAAAACACCTTTAAACCCAGCACTCCAGAGGCAGAAACAGGTGGATCTGCGAGCTTGAGGCCAGCCTGGTCTAAAGAGAAGTTTCAGGGCAGTCAGGGCTACAGGGAGAACCCCTCACTTTTCATTTTGATTTTTCGAAATAGGATTTCTGTGTAGCTTTGGTGCCTGTCCTTGGAACTAGCTCTTGCAGACTAGGGTAGCCTTGAACTCTACCTCTACCTGCCTCTGTCTGCGCTGGAATTAAAGGCATATGCCACCATCGCCTGGCGTCAACCATCCCATTTAAGACCCAGTAGAGAAACACACTAAGGTCCAGGGGTCAGGATTTGCGCCCTAACAAAAGTGGGAAGAAAAGTTCTCAATCACCAGAGAGCCCCTACTTTGTAGGCTTAGCTCTGTGCTGGGCAATAGACAAAATGAGTGTCCAGTTCTCATTGCGACTGAGTAAAGAAATGGCGGCAGTCATAGGCAAATTGGATGAGTAACCCAGAAGGGCTGAAAACTGCCTCCAGGGCTAAAAGCTCAGTAAACTTGACATATATGTGGCTGGACATGCCTCTGGAGATGGATAGAGCAGGGGTGCCACAGCTTCTAAAATCACAGAAAATGTATTTGATGGTTTTAGGTGACCCCCCCTGCAGGAGTTGTGACCCACAGGTTGAGAACCACTTTTCTAGGCAGTTAATGGCTTCTGAAAGAAGTTGTTTGGAAATGCTCTGAATAATTGAGTCACACACAAAAAGACATTATGGGAAGAAAATAAAGTTGGTTGCCCATGATCAAAATATATGTACATGTATGAAATGTCATAATGAAACTATCATCTAATATACATCAATAAAGGGTCTGCACTTTTATACCCAAGACATTCTGCTCCATGACAGGCTCTAAAAGTACTGTATTCTAAAGTAAGAGGGAGAAAAAAAAAATTCCTTTTGTTTATATACTAGCTTGTATCAATCAGATCAAATGATACTCACCTGGGCATACAGAAATGTTCCAATTGTATATTTATATCCACAAGCAAAACAAAAAACAAGAAACTTGTTACACATAACAGAATTCAAAGTATTCCTGACTAGAGCACTGACTGTATCTTAAATCTACCCAATACTAATTTGTTAATAGCACTAGCCTTCCTTTTTTCTAATCCTAGCTGGGCACGCACCTCCTTTAAACTCGGGAGGCTGAGGCAGGCAAATCTGAGTGAAGGTAAGCCTGGTCGACATAATTTGAGAACAGAATCTATGAAGTCACTTAGGCTTAAACAGTGCTACCAGTAATTTAAGAAGCACTCTATGACCCAGAAATGGTGGTGCTCGTCTTTAATCCTAGCACTTGGGAGTTCGAGGCCAGCCTGGTCGACAGTGTGAGATACAGGATAGGCTCCAAAGCTACAGAGAAACCGTCTTGAAGAAAACAAGTACCATTTCACTGGGCATAATGGTGTATGCCTTTAACCCCACTGGATCTCAGTGAGCTCAGTCAACGTTACCTACAAAAATGTATGGTTTTTGGTTTGTAGTCATGACAGGTGATCTTGAGCACCCGCGTACTTAGATTTACTTAGTCACAAAAGGAAGAAACATGGTCAGCACATTTTATAAAGAAAAACAACCAACTTGAATGCACCTCTCTTGGGGATCTCTGCTTAGATGATACTGCCTATGATCCCAGCCCAAGGGAGGAGGATCGGAAGTTCAAGGTCACTCTTCACCACCCAGGCTAAGTGAGACTGCATCTTGCAAAACATCAATGCTAATTAACTGTGAAGAACTTGCAACCATTTCACATTACAGACATACTTGGACCTCAAAGTCTTCTGCTTCAGTCCCATCCTCTTCAATGAGTGGAACATACAGCTGGTCGGTGGTGGCACTGGCCTTTAATCCCAGCACTGGATCTCTTGAATTCAAGGCCACTTGGTCTACAGAGCTGGTGAGAGGACAGGCTACAAAGCTACAGGAAAAACCCTGCCTCCAAAAACAAACCAAACAACACACGTTCTCTAACAATGCGCACACAAATGTTACAACCGTATTAGCTCAAAACTTGCACCAAAGCATCCCCCCAGCACCCATGTGAAAAGCGGGTGTCAATGCTGGCAAAGTGGAGACCCTGTCTGCACCAGAAAAAAAGAATAGTAGACAAGTCATTCTAGTGCTAGGTCATGTCTACAGTGTGCAGCGGAGGATTGCTGAGCCTAAGAGGTCAAAAACACCCCAAAGAAACCAAAACCAAAGAAAAAGATTAAGAATCTGAGAAGTAGCCAGGTGGTGGTGGCACATGCTTTTAGTTCTAACACTTGGGAGGTAGAAGCAAGGCAGATCTCTGAGTTTGAGGCCAGCCTGGTCTACAGAGTGAGAGCGAGTTCCAGGACAGGTTCCTAAGCTACAGAGAAACCCTGTCTTGAAAAAGAAAAATTGAGCCCCGAACACCCACACTGCACACATACAATAAAACTGCACGTCTGGATCATATTTCTGATATTTCCCACAAGACACACGCCCTCACATCTTGGTCATCACCATACAAACTGATTTGTCACAAAAAGACAAAAAACAAACAAAAAAACAAAACCACAAAGACTTAGTTGGAAGAGGGGTCACTTTCTGCAGCTATATTGGATGTTGCAAATCTTCATGTGAGCTAAAGACGCTTTGATGGCCCCTTTTGCAATCCTCATGGGCTCATTCTAGTTGAGTTGCAATCAACTTTATTATCCCAGCAATTCTCAGGGAAAACAGCCTACCAGCTTAGACTCCACCGTCTTTGTGGTTCAAACTTAGACCAATCTGTGCCCTGTCACAGTACACTGAGTAGTTACAACAGACTCAGCAGAGAAGAGATCACAGCAAAGGCAGACTGTGCCACTTATGTGTTCTAAGAGCATATGCACAACCACATGGGAGACAACCAGCCTCCCCTTCATATATATTCTTTTTTATTTTCTTATTATACCTTCCCCAAACAGAGACATTCAACAGTAGTTAGAATGGCCATCTCCCAACATTTAAAAAAGCTGCATCACCCAGTGGGTGAACAAAGAAAAGAGTGGCAACCTAGAGTTCAGCCAAGTCAGCCACTGTGGAGCCTTTAGTGGTGAGGTCTTCCAACTTCAAAGTGATGTGTCTTCAACATATACCATCATTTTAGTGGAAAAACATAATTAATTTTGGTGAAATGAGATTCATTTCCAGACAGGATTAGTAACAGCATTCACTGAACTTCTGCTCTTCTTGGTGAACTGTGAGGAAAACGAAAGGTAGCTAGAAGATCAGTGGGATTCCAGCTCCAGCTGCAGACAGACAACACACCCGAAACAAAACATTTCTGCTCTGGTTCACAAAGCTGACAGCAGTTTCAAACCTGCAACTTAGTTACAGACCAATGACACACCTTTTCAAATGGCAAAAATACAAAAAAGTGTTACAAAAATATTTCAGAAAAAGTGCATAGTCTAAGTGCATAGTAAATAAAAGCACTGAAAAATATCTTGCTAGAGAGGGAGTTCAGCCTGGAAATTTATAACCAAAGCTGAACAGTTTTATCTTACACAAACTATACTCAAAAATAGCTTTATGAGACTGATTTCTGGCTAAAAGTATCAAAGGGTTTATTAGTCAAGAAACAAACACCTTAACTGACAAGCATGGTTAGAAAAGAAACAGAAGCTGCCACCCACCAGTCCCACCTCACTAAGCCTTCTTTAGCTTTATGGTACTAATACAACTCTTCATAACATAATGTGGCAATCATGGAATTAGTTATTGCTGTTCAAATTAAAAAAAAACACCACAACAAATCAATCCCAACAATCTTCTCAAACACGTGTCAATTTACAATTCAGAGTATTTTACACAATAAGCTCCTGGCAGCATTTTCAGACAAAGCATTTTTTAATTTATCCTGACATGCTGTAATGAATAAATTACACCATTTGAAAAATTATGGTCAATTAAGTTCCCCCTTCGTTTGGATCAAAGGGAAAAAGAAAAGTGGCCAAAAGAGACCATGAGGAAGCGTGCACAGGTACCTACAGAAGCGGGGCTAGAGGGTCAAGATCACTAACTTCACACTGTGTGACACTCTTAGAGCCATTTCACAAGGATTTTTAAGAAAAATATCTTGTAATATAGTTATTAAACCCTTTAACACTTCCACTCTTATTCAGAATCAGTCCATCTGCTTGCTAGTCAGTGGCCATAGGAGTCAATGCCAAAGTTATGGCAGCTGCAGTACTGGGTATTGTCTGTGAGTCATAGGAAAAAAAATAATGGACAGGATGCTCTTCTCTTTAAGACAAAAAAAAAAAAATCTTTCGCAGCAGAGAAATATAACAATGACTTGCAGTGAACTATCAAAAAAATTAGGGAAAGCTGGGCATGGTGGCTCATGTTTTTAGTCCCAGGACTCTAGGGAGGCAGAGAGGGAAAGATCTCGGAGTTTAGGGCCAGCCTGGTCTATAGTGACTTCCAGGCTAGCCAGAGCCACAAAATGAGACCCTGTCTCAAAACATAAAACAAAAAATTGATAAGATATACTTCATGTTGAGTCACCAAGGCATTTTGTTTAAAAAAATTTCACTTCCTTACAGAAACAGTTTTTAGTTTTTAATGAACTTGTAAACAAAAAGCTCCCATTTCAAAATAAAAACAAAATCCCAGATCATATAGATGTTTACAGTGATTACATTTATCTAAGCAACACACATACATGTTCAGTTGTAAGACGGTAACTAAATTTGTGACAAATATGCTTTTATAATAGCAAGAACATTATAGAGTTAATGCAGAGTCCTAAGGATAATCTAGTAGTCGCTATGTTTTTTTTTCTTAAGTCTTCACTTTAGATGCTGTTATTTCTAGCACAGGTAAGCAGGCAGAGTCTTTCAAATGCTCAAACACTGGAATCTTTGGTTGCTACCATATCAGCTGGCTTGCAAACAAGAAGTCAGCCTTTTAAAGAATGTTTTAAGTTAACAACTTGCAAACCCCAGGGATGGAAAGCCCTAAGAACACACAATTGTGAACATTCACAACCATCACAACTGTGGCTGAAGACTGTTCATGCCGTTCTTCTGAAAAGAGATCTCAAAAGCAGTATAGTTCAAAAATAAAAGGTTTTAAACAAAAAAATTGGCATATGCACAATTTCTCCACCAATTCGTGTGTCAACCATTTAGTTAACTTTTCCACTTGAAAAAAAATGCAATAGAAAACCGGACACCATGTTTCACTACCTCAGTTAATATTCACAATTACAGCGGCTACAGCTCAGGGTCAGCACCAGCAATGCTGCCCAGGGCCAGTTTATACTGAAATTAAGTTCTTTACACCAAGTAAATGGTTGTTCACAACCACTGGCTAGTGTACATATGAACTAAAAGTCTAGTCTGGGGAGAAACAAATGCTGCTCCAATCATCTGCTCTGCTGCTTCTCTTCCTCAATTCACGCCTAGAAACCTATTAAAACAAAACAGAAAAGGTTGTTACAAGTTTTAAACTTTCACAAACTCCCCAAATTAGAGAACTAGGACAGTAATCACACCTTAGTGAGTACACAACTTTCTAATTAAAGCCTCAGCATCCAACTCTCAGCTACAGTGAATGGCTAGCTATCCAAGAGGATGCCCACTTCTTTTGGACCCAGAACACAAGTTATTTCAGAAACCCAACTGAAATGAGAAACAGGCGACATTATTTGCAACAACTAGAGGGTGGTTCTAACTAGATCAGAAGCCAGCTTTTGTGTACACCATTTCTGGCAGAATTTTCACAACAGTAACAGTTACTTCACTTTTTTAAAAGCACAACTTTGTTGTTAAACCTTTAAAGAAATATGTAATCTGCATACAAAAACTTTACACTGATCTTCATACTTGTTTAACTTCCACTGTTGCATTAAAAAGAAAAGTGTCGCTGGGCAGTGATGGCACACGCCTTTAATCCCAGCACTCGGGAGGCAGACCCAAGCAGATCTCTGTGAGTTCGAGGCCAAGCCTGGTCTACAAGAGCTAGTTCCAGGACAGGCTCCAAAGCTAGAGAAACCCTATCTCGAAAAACCAAACCAACAAACAAAAAAAACCCATTGTACTGACTGACTTGTGAACTAGAAACAAGCAATGCAATGCTTTGGCACTGTTTACTTCCTGTCCTATCCTGTTGTACAGCTCCTTCTCCCACAAGTGGAAGCCAGGGCTTCTGCATTAGGTTCTAAATGGCTCTTTATGGCTAGAGACAGAATAAACATGCCCACCTATTCATACTCTTAATAACCTGGACATCAAATAATCAAGAGCCATTTTGTCTATTCCCTTCTAAACCCCAAGATGACTGAATTACATTTCTGACCATTTAACTTCTTTAACAAAAATCAAAACCAAACCTACCACATTACAGAAAAACCATGCTTTGGCCAGTAATCTATTTCTCCCCCTGCCAACATTGGTGGGATATTTCCTTTGGGTTTGGTGGGATTTAGAATATAACCCTACTACTCTTTATTACAGATGTTTTTAACACTAAAACTGGAAAGTCAGTATCAAATATTTATAATCATTTTTAATAAGCATTCCTTCGCCAGTTAACTAGGAACTTTTCATTTGGGAGGAAACCAGACATCCTCATGTATCTGATAAATACAATTAAGCTCTGAAGGCAATTATGTGCTTTCCTCCTTCCCACTGTCAACCATGAGCAGCTATCCAACACTAATTCATCATCCTAAGAGCACAGAAAACAAATACTAAGATTATGAAATAGCATTGGCAAACTTAAAACCAAAAAATCTGTTGTGCACATGCACTCTTGTGTGTATACATATACTTGAGTGTAGGCATACTTGTATTTAGGTTAGAGGTTGAAATCAGGTGTTATCTTTCCCGATGGTTCATCACCTTGAATATATTGATGCAGGGCCTTTGCTGAACCTGGAGCTCTCATACTCTGTGCTAAGTGTTTTATCTATTGGGCCACCTCCCCAGGCACAGTAAGGCCTACTTTAAAAGGCTATTAACCAAACTCTAATTCCATCTGTAAACCGACCAGACCATAATCTAATTCCAATTTCAGAGTAATAAGTTAAAAAGTTATTTAAAATCTAGAAACTATGGACTAGTTAAATAGAAATGACCTTTACCCCCATCAGTATTTGGCTTTAACTATGAAAGTTATTCATAAATCGTAAAAACAAACATAATTTTCCTGGCTACAAAAACTAGGGCTCCCCCCTTTATAGTAATTTGCTGGAATCATGTGATTATATTTTAGTATTTTGTTACACTCAGTATCCCTCCACACAAGCAGGTCTGAAGTGGAAATCCAGTCACTAACAAAGTATAAGCCAAATACAAAACAACTTAGTTTTTAATAACAGGGAAGTTCTAGGTCAAGTCTTTCTTTGTGGAACGGCTAGTTCAGTCTCTGGTTACAACTGTTTAGGGCTTGGTTGAAGATTAGGCTAACAATATTCCTGGTAGAATAAGGCAGTCAAATCCAGTTTTAGTTCTTCAGCTAGACAGGTCAATGGTAGGATGGTCTTTCTACCCAGGTGACATCCCTCAAAAGAGCAGTTCTTGGATGATAACCAAGAAGGAAAAACAAAACACAATAGCAGGCCTCCAACATTCAGTCTTCAACCACCACTAAGCACAGTCTCTTCCAGCGTGCTTTAGTTTTTGTTTTTAAAATCTTGCAGCCTGGGTAGCACTTCTGGTTCCAGAGTAAATCTTCATTTGAGTCATCAGTTAAAATGAAGGATGAATCTCTTCTTTTCCTAAAAGAGAAGGAGAGTGAAGACTATTAAAGTTGCAGGGCTAGTGACGATTCAGGAATTAAGCTACACTTTAAACACAAAAAAAGTGCTTATTTTAAGTAACAATCATACTCTATCCCCTCAAAAAGAAATCTACAAGAAATGTATCTTTATTTAGGAATTCACTGCAAACATGTCCAATTTTTAAAAAGATAGCCAGAATCCATTTTAAACAGATATAGTTATGTTTTGAACAGTTCTTCCTGTCTCTACATACCTCTGTATTAATGAGATTATAATTAAGGTCTACCATCCAGTTAAAGGATGTTCATGCAGTAATAAGGTTTATATATTTGTGGTGCGTGTTTGAAATTTAGACTCCTTCCACAGTATAATAAGAACAAAACCGTTTAAAGTTATTTTCAACTCAATCAATATACACTGTCAGTTGTTGTATTAAGTAACTTTTCCTACAATATTCTCCTATGGTTTTCTGGTTATACAAGATTAAGCTAGGTGAATTTTGAATTAAGCTGCCAGTATGTATGAAAGTAACAAACTCTGCTCTACAAAAAGAACACTGTGGAAGGTGAAAGTATTTTTGATTGCACACCGGCAACTTATGTGTGACAGGTTCAATTCCTCCTTAAATTGGACCAAAGACTAAAAACAATCTGAATGACTGTACTCTCTACTCAGGCTCATTCTCTAATAGTTTCCACAGTTGCTAAGCTCAACATACCTGTTACAAAGGAATCTGTTCCAACTGGCAGATAGTGGGCATTACACAGCGCTTTCCCAGGCCTCCTGACAGCCATCACAGAGCCTGAGCTGAGAGTTAACAGGCCCAGGAGCCTTGAAGGTCTCTTGCACTTTCTTCATTTCTTTTGTCGCTCTCTCCAGTTTTACTGTCCACAATGAGAAAAGCTGACGAAAATCCCAGGTTTCAGCAAAGATTCAGTTCCCAGATCTTCTTTGGACTGAGTGTACTCAGGGTAAGTCAGCTTCTCCACCCATCGCTAGGTCTTCCCTTTCCTGTTTTGGGTTAAGTTGCTGAATTATCAGCTGTGTTCCTGGTAGCAGTTGGTGAAGTCAGAAAAGGTTAAACTACACATGGTAAACTCTTTAGGCTCCTGGGGATCACCCACAGAGGTAGGTTAGTGTGAGGGAAAACACTTAACTCTTAGAAAGTCAAGGCCACTCTCAAACTTGTCCTTACTGCATCAGCTACTTGTGTGTATATCAGAATTAACTCAATTATTTAAATGTTCATAAAATGTATCTTTGCCTTTTCTAGGTCATAAACAAGTACCTTCCTGACAATCATAAACAGTAGAACCACTCATTAAATGGATTGTCAAATGTTCAGAGGGAGAAGTTTTTCATCTTTTTGCTACACAGATAGAAGCAAAAAATTCAATCTTAGGGGCACTTCAGCACTGCAGGAAAAAGTCTAAGAGACATTAGAGGAAATCCTTTCTCTTGGTCTTGATTGGCTTTGGAATGCTGTAACTAAAAGGCCTAATGCAAAGTTATCAGAGCAGAGATCCACCTATGACATAAGAAGCATACACTAGCTAAATGAGCAAATATATATATATATATATATAATATATTTTATATATTTTGAGACAGGATTTCTCTGTAGCTTTGGAGCCTGTCCTGAACTAGCTCTTGTAGACCAGGCTGGCCTCAAACTCACAAAGATCCACTCCACCTCCAAAGTGCTGGGATTAAAGGTGTGCACCTAGCATGATCAAGATTTTTAAGAACACTTTTGAACACTCTCAGTAAGTGGCTAGAAATTTCTATAATATCTATGAAAGAAACAAACGCTTAAAAAAATAACTGCTGAGTAGCCAAAAACCAAGAAACCCTCACAAAACCCAAAAGAACTATAAAAAATATAATAGTAAATGCCAACCTTTAGAGGATCTTTCCAGAAGAGAACCTTTAGAGGCCTGCTTGCTGAAGATTTATGAACTGAATTCATTGATATATAAAAGCATCTGAGATTATCATCAAAAGGAAAAGGAGGCTATAATATGTATGTCCTAAGGGATATCTTTTACTTTTTATTTTGGTCTTTGAGAGTCTCACTATATAGCCCGAGTGATCCTCAACCAGATCCAGATCCATCATTCTACTCCCAAGACTCGGATTAAAAGTTATGAGCCACCACCTGCAGTCAATTTCTATGATTTTTTTGCTTCGTTTTTTTTTTTTCTTTTTTTTTCTTAAGACAGAGTTTCTCTGTGTAACAGGTTCTAGCTGTCCTGGAACTCACTGAGCTCCGCCTGCCTTTGCCTCCTAAGTGCTGTGATTACAGGTAGTACCACCATTGCCTGGTCACTTTCCATAATTTTTGAGCTGAGAAAAAATATGGTGTTACCATTATTGGAAGATTCCATGAGACCAAAAGCTAAAGTAGCAGAAACTAAGTATTGTTTTATACATCCTATTATTTTGGAATCACCTATATAATATGAGTGGCAGAGGGTCTAAGACTAATTTTCTCATGCTTATTTCATGCCACCCTTAGGGCAGGTGCATTGTTCTTAGCTTTATGTACGAAGAGAGCGCTTTCTGTATGAACACTAACTTTACAAATGTTAAGGAGTCCAAAGTCCACCTCTTTTACTGTGTATTCTGGATAGCGGCACAGCTTGTTGTGCATCTCTGTGTGGGCCGTGGTCAAGAGTCAAGCCTAGTGGTGGTTCCTCTGATGTCTTTTATATTTTGGAGTTGGGGTCTTCCACTAGGACAGAGAGCTTATTGATTGGGCTTTCTAGGGCCAGCCAGGAAGTCCCAAGGTTTTGCCTGTCTCCACCCTGCTAGCCGGGGCTGGGCATACAAGCAAATGTCATTACAGCTTGCTAGCTTTGTTGCTGAGACAGGGTCTTTGTCTCACCATTTTGAGGTTGGCCTCAAGCTCACAGAAATCTGCTTGCTCTATGCCCAAGTGTTGGGATTTAGGGTGTGTGTCAAACACATCCCAGTCCTTGCTGGCTTTTAAAATGGAGGTTCTAGATAACTGAGCTCAGGTCCACATTCATACAAGGCAAGCACTTTCCAACTTAGCTAACTTTCTATCTAGCACCAGACTGACATATTTCAGTGGCAAGCAGTATTTTGCTCAAGGTAAAAAATAAAAATAAAAGCAAACAAACCCCCCAAAACAACAAAAACCCTCTTGGTAACCCATTCCACTCCCTTCCCCGCCTTTGAGAAGGAACACTGGCCCTTAACTCTTGAGCTCAAGCAATCCTCACCTCAATCTCCCAGTAGCTAAGACTATAAGCATTCATGTCACTGAACCTGGTCTTAGAAATGTACCTTTTGAAAGCAGTCATATTAAGGTATTTACTGAAAATCTCGTATTTCAGAACATTGTTGGTTCATGTACACGTAATAATTTGCATGACCACTGTGTCTATTGATGTTGTAACTGTTTTACGATTTTAAGTTACTTTTATGAAAAAGGTACAATACAGAAGGCAGCTTAAACTTAAGTTTAATCACTTTTCTTTTTCAAGGAAACATACTAACTCAGTGGATCCAACTTCTCGTCTTTAATACCTGGATAAAGCAGGACAAAAATTCTGCTTTTATATTGAGTAATAAACACATAGGAAATTAGAACAATGAAACTAGGTCAAAACGAAAGTACTTCTTTCTGAAGGCTGCTGAATGCCTGAAGAAAAATGTTCTAGGCCAGATGAGATTTCAATTTCAGCTCTAGAAGCTGCAATTTGTGATGGATCCTATTATCCCAGCCAGCTTTTGGCAAAAAAAAAGGCTTCATTTCATGAAAAAGGCAAACATAGGCATTGTTTGATATCTTAGTTAAGAGACTCTCCACTTCTCACAAATACTTGTCACCTACTTCAGGGGAAGATTACTTACACAGTATTAAGAGACAAAGGAGGCGTTCACGTTCCAACTAAAGTACAGAGGCTGAACACCCTGAGCAACTGCTTAGCTCAGGCCTCATCATCGAAACCCTTCCTCCACCAAATCTTCAACTCGATCTTTCCCAAATACAGAAACACAGAAAGGAAGCCCCTCAACTTTACTGAGCTGCTGGGACAAGGATGGACATCAGTTCATTCCATTTCTTCAAATGTTCCACAGATACTAGAAGCTGTTCTTAACAAAGACAGGGTCTTATGTAGCCCTGGATGCTCTGAAATTCACTCTGTAGACCCAGCAGGACTCGAACTCATGAGATCCGCCTGCCTTTGCCTCCCAAATGCTTGGATTAAAGCATTTGCAACCACACCCGGCCTAAAATTTATTTTTAAGTTTAAAAATTATTTAGATGCAACACTAAAAATACAGAATATTACTAATACTAACAAGTACTAATATTTGAAAACCACATTCAGACTAGAGCAGTCTTTCAGAAATAAAGTAACTAGAAACCAAAAACCAACCTTACCTGCCCACCACAGGCAAAAAGCAGGCAGGCATCAATAGGTAAGCCCCAAAAGGGGAGACAACAACATGGAAGCAGGAGTTGAACTCTAAGGCACTGGGAACAGGGAGTGATGCTGTGCTCTGACAGTTCTACTCCTTAGAAGCACTGAAAGTGCCAGAAAGAGACAGAGACAGACTAGCAGTTTAATAGCATTTGCCTCAGTTATCTTCAATTGACAAGGTCTAACTGCAGGCTTCAATTTCACATTGAATGAACCCTAGTGCCTAAAGTTCCTTCGCATTTCAATAAAACACTCCTTTAAAGGATCACCATGAAATTAAGATCTGCCATAGTTCATTAGCAGAGAGGGAATTTCTGATTTAGGAAGATATGCTGAGCTTTGCAGTTAACAAGGTGCTCTGCAATTGAGAAGATAGACATGCTGAAGGCAATGCCAAGACTCACCTTTTAAAATTAGATCATGTTCACATTTTCCCATTAAATGCTAAAGCATTAGCATGCAAACAAACAATGTATAAATATCTCAACACTGTTAGTCTGAAAGTAAGTCAAAATACCATGGCTAACCAGATTCTGTATTAAAAATCAACAAGTGTTAGGTCTAGGATTTTGGATTGATTGGCAATACCATATTCCCAACACCAAATGTTTATTTTGGAAAAGGGTTAATGAATGAGTAAAAAAGATGCAGTTGTTAAAAATGACCCAAAATCCCAAGAGAAATGATATAATACACACATATATGTATATACGAATACATATACATATATATGAACAAGGACATTTGGGTTTAAAGTTAGTAGTCAAATTTTCCAAGGACGTCTTTTTTTTTTTTTAAATACAAGCCAAATTTTATGTGTTTTAAAACCACCTCCTTGATCTAACACTGTTAGAAATGAATGAATTACCCAATTTGTATTTAATTTTTTTCCCTGTAACGTCACTTGGTTCTTGGCTACTAACCTTTCATGTTACTCTTGGTTTTGTCAGTTTGCTTGCCTGTGGGGGTTTGGGCCTGCTGACCCTGCCCACTGGAAGAGGCTGCCTGCTGTGCTGCTTTCTGCTTTAACATCGTCCAATCAAACGTATAGTCGTATTGGTGGTTCAGGGTCCTGAAAAATAAAATGCCATGTTAACCCTTTAATACTGTCCAGCTAAATAGCCTACTCACTTCTCAAGACAGTTGAGGCCATTTCTTTTCCTATTATGTAGCCCCAGTTGGCCTAGAATTCTCCAAGCTCAAATCTGCTGCCTATTTACAGAAGGCTGAGATTAAAGGCAAGCATCACTGTGTCCAGCTCCAGGGAGCCTCTTTAGAGTATTTTGTCATAAGCATGGTAACCTCTAAGATTTTTCTTCTTGTAAGTAACTTTAAATAATTATTTACTTCTCACATGGTCACAACTGAAAGGAAAATGTTAGCCACTCTAGTCTGGTGAATTAGATGAAGAAAGAAAGAAAAAAAACCTTTTCAAAAAGAAACTGCCTTTTAAATTTTCAATGACACAAGCCTTTAACCCCAGTGTTCAGTAAGACAGATATCTACTGAGTTCAAGGTCAGCCTGGTCTACATAATGAAGCCCTGCCTTAAAAAAACAAAAAACAAAATCAAAACAGAAACTTCCTTAGTGGCATACTAGAAATGGAAAAACAAAACAAATTAACAATAAGAACAAAAAACCCAGAATAAGTAACTACAGTGAGTCAAGTTGTCAATTACCTAGAAAGATTCATTTAGAACCTCCTAAGGGAGCATGTATAGAATTGGCAGCTTTGTGAGGGAGATGGTGTTAGTACCTTGGGACATCATTTCTGGAACTAATGATGACCCCAAACTCCCAATCCTACCTCTATCTTCTAAGGGCTGGAGTCTCTGTAGCCCTCTGACAGATTCTATATTTTAATGCCCTTTTCTTTTTCTTGGGAGAAGGAACACATAATTTCAAGGCAAGGTTTCTCTATGTAGCCCTGGCTGGCCTGGAACTCAGATTCACCCCTGCCTCTGCCTAAGAGCTGGGATTAAACACATGTACCACCATTCCTGGCTTTTAACACCTTTTTATTTGGTACTGAATAGGTTTCTGTACGATTGGAATTACTGTTTAACGGTTTTTAAAAAACCCATTTACTTCTAAAATTATTTTGAGATTAATGTAATCTCCCTTCCTCCCCTCCCCTCCCTTCCTCTCTCCAAAGATGTCTATATAACCCTCCTCCAAATAGATAGATAGATAGATAGACAGACAGACAGTCCAGGCCACACCTTTAATCCCAACACTTGGGAGGCAGAGACAGGCGGATCTCTGAGTTAAGAGGCCTGCCTGGTCTACAGAGTTCCAAGACAGGCACCAAAGATAAACCCCATTTTGAAGAAAAAAAAAAAACCATAACCATTTTTCATGAACTGCTGTTAGACACACACACACACCCATGAGTACAACCTGCTCAGTATGTGTAACGTTATGTATGTTTTCAGGGCTGACTACTTGGTATCGCATAACTACCTGGTGTACTCTTCCCTGGGGAAGACAATTTCTCCTGCTCTCAGCAATCCTTACTTAAACTGTCATGTTGGTGAGATTTTATGGGTGCAGCTTCTGATGTTCTGAGGTTATACAATCTCATAGCATGTGACCACTGAGCCTTAGATTAGGGACTTGTTATTCTGTATATGCAGCCACTAAGATGGGGCAAAAATTATTCCTAATTATGTATATGTAAAACACACACTGGGGGTGGGAGGAGGGGGCAATTGTACACGAGCAAATACCCATGAAGGTCAGAGGTTATGTGATCCTGTGAAGCTGCAGGTAGGTGGTTACGAGCTGCCCAATGTGAGTGGTGGGAACCAAATCTGAGTTGCCTACAAGATCAGTATAAGATCAGTATGCTCTCCTTAAGCCATCTTTCAGCCTCTGCAGCCACTTAGGGATTAACTGACCTGAAAAGGATGCGGAATAGCTGCCTCAGATACATGTAATCCGGAGCTTCCTCAAAGCGCAGCCCACGACAGTAATTTAAGTACATGGCAAATTCTGCAGGAAACCCCTATTGAGTCAACATTTTTAAAAAAGTGAAAAGCAAAAACACCAAGTTAGGAAAATCAAAGGAAAATACATGTCCTGGCTAGTTTCTTTTAACTTGAGTTTTAAAATGTCCCCACCAGTTTGAATCATTTTCTTGATTTAATGATTGATTTAGGAGGGCCCTTTCTCACGGGATGGTGCCAGCCCTGAGGAGTAAGCCATTAAGCAGCAGCCCTCTACTGGCTGCTTTAGCTCCTTAGTCCAGGTTCCAGACTTAAATTCCTGCTGACTTCCCTCAAAGATGAGTATGGCCTGAGAGTTCTAAAATGAAATAAAAGCCTTCTCCCCAAGTTGCTTTTGGTCACAGTGGTTGTTACATAACAGCAATACAAACACTAAGACAACTGTGAAAGAAACCACCTTTTTCTATAGCACAATTCTGAATTTTTTCCCCGCAGGTAATAACAAAAACAACTGACTTTTTTGTCTTACTAGGAAAATTTACTAGGGTGATTTTCCTTACCCTGAGATCGGATGTCTGTTAATGTAGGATTTGCTTCTTTTGCCAGGCAGTGTTGCACACCTTTAATCCCAGCACTTGGGAGGCTGACACAGGTGGGTCTCTTAGTTCAAGTCCAGCCTGGTCTACAGACTGAATTCTAGGACTGGCTCCATAGCTACTAAGAAGCCCTGCTTTTATTAACGTGATTACCTTTAACTTTTGTGCACTCCGTATGTGCATGGATATGTGTGCTATAGCATGTGGAACAGAACAACTTGTGGGGGTTGGGTCTTTCCTTCCACCACTTATCCCAAATAACAAACCCAGGCTATCGGGCTCGATGGCACGTATCTTCTCACTGTGCTATCCCACTAAACTTTATTTTTTTTAAAAGATTTATTTATTATGTATACAACATTTCTTCCATGTCTGCCTGCCAGAAGAGGGCACCAGACCTCATTACAGATGGTTGTGAGCCACCATGTGGTTGCTGAGAATTGAACTCAGGACCTCTGGAAGAGCAGTTAGTGCTCTTAACCTCTGAGCCATCTCTCCAGCCCTCCCACTAAACTTTATATAAATTATTTTTAAAAGACTTATTTATATATGTACATTGTACCTGCTTTGTATGTGCTTGGTGCCCAAAGAGGATAAAAGCAAGAAAGTGTGTCTGGAGCCTGAGTTATATACCACTCAACGTGGGTGCTGGCAACTGAACTTGCACCTCCTCTCCTGTAATAGCAACAAATGCTACTTTTGTTTGTTTTTTGAGACAGGATCTCTCTACACAGCCCTGAACTCCCGACTCTTGAGTCTTGAATGCCAGGATTAAAGGCACAACTACGACACCACACCTAGCATGGCACAGATCATGGAGGGGTGTCTCTCCAGTTTTTATTTACTTAGACAAGTCTTACTACTCAAACTCTGGCTGCCTAGACAGATAAGTCTGGCTCTGCCTCCCAAGTGCTGGCTGGGAATGCCATGTGAATTATTTTTGAATATTCATTAT
This sequence comes from Myodes glareolus, assembly GCF_982192425.1. NCBI lineage: Eukaryota > Metazoa > Chordata > Mammalia > Rodentia > Cricetidae > Myodes > Myodes glareolus. The sequence goes on from NC_142038.1 coordinate 26,651,778, forward strand.
GTATGCTTACCTTACACAAAACTTCAACAGGAGTGGACATCTTCTTTTCACTAATCTTTTCATATTTCTGTTTCTTTGTTGCAGCCTGTAAAAGGTTGTTCAAAGATGGATTTAATACTTAAAAGAAATGCAGCAGTTGAAGTCACTAGACAGAATATATAGAGAATTCAGCATGTGAAAGCTAAGAAAAGAATACATGGAATCAAGTCCATATCGTATAAAGCTACTCACTAAAGAACTGAGCATTGTACTATTTTCCTTTAAAGATTTAAAATAGCTATTAAAAATTCTACATTTATTCTACACACTCTCAAAAGCACACTTCATCACAAGCCCCGTGCTTATGATGCTTTTATCTAGCTAAGGCAGGCTGCCACCAATTAGTACCAGCACAAGAACACTAGCCTTCAGGTTTAACAATTGCTCTTAACTAATTTCTTACTGAAATGGTTAATTTATTCCCCCAAATTAAAGGCAACAGCAAATTAACTTTGGCTGAAACTCAGATCTGGAAAACACTTTATTTACTTTCTTTTTTCTCTCCCCTTCCAACACTCCTTCCCCTGAGATGGAAGGGTTGGTTCCTTACTTATGTATGCCGTCTAAGGTTGCTCTTAATCTTCTGGGCCAATACCACTCCCCAAGTTCTGGGATCACCTGTCTCATATTTTTCCTTCAGATAAGATACACAAAAACAATCCCCAGTAATTTGAGTCTGATTTACCTTTAGCCCTTGCCAGGGCAGACTGGTTCTATTAAAATACATCAAAACATATCCTAAAGATTCCATGTCATCTCGGCGACTAGAAAAGAAAATGTTATTTTATGAACCAGATAGTGAAAAATATAAAAACTAAGTACTGTACATATAAGAAACAATGTTCACAAATGACAATAAAGACTATTGGGTGCCTTACAAAATTAGGTAATTAGAGTATTAAAGTTCAAAATGGATTGGTTAACTACACAAGGTTGCCAGAGAACTTGAAAAACAATACCCTTTCCTGGGGTATTATTTGGATAGGTAATATTTTAAGATCCACAAAGTGAATGCAATCAATCACAGTACATCTCAGAGTATTCAGAAATTTACTATTTCTCTTCCCACATTTCAACCCAAAGACAGCACTTTTTGCTTTGTTTCTGTTAGTGAGGAAACACTAACCAAAAATCAAAAGGAACTCAAAAACACCACCAACAAACAAACTAAAAAAAAAAAAAACAACAAAAAACAAAACAGGAAAGACAGATCATGGTCTACCAACCACATTTTTGGTTTATCTGACTCCATGGAAAAACATTTTTGCTATGTGCTGCTTGTGGTTTGTCGCTGTGACTGAATACTTATGTGACTTATCTTAACCCACAGAGTACAAATTGTCCGATGCTCTGAATAAAGTTAGCTATTGCACGAAAATTTAGTCTACCCCATTTTTAGGCTCCATTCTCCCAGGTTCACACTGCCAACTACAGTGATAAGCACAAGTCATAACACTAAAATACACAACGCCGAAGATCAGTACTTTAAAAAGTAGGGATATGTTAAACTGCAAAGAGATGTCAATACTAATTGCTTCCAACTTCCATGTTTAATAGGCTTTTGTTTTTCATTTCTTTTTTTAGATAAGGTCTCACAATGTAGACCCTGCTTAGCTAGTACATGTCATAGCCAAGAATGGCCTTGAATTCTTAAAAGTCATCCTGCTTCAGTCTCCTATAGCTAAAGCCGGCATGTGTCACCATACTAGACATTTAACTTTCTAGCCCAGAGACAGCTTTCAAGAAAGAAAATAAAAAGTGCTATTAATTTAGCTGGCTTTTCTGCACTAGTTAAAAGCAAATGGTACAACAATATGCAATTTCTTAATCCTCAGCCAAAGAAGCACCCTTAAGACACTAAGAAACTTTAATACAAACTCAAGAAAAGCCATCAACTGCTTGCTTCCATTATGGATCTGATAAGACTCACCTCTGTTCAATACCAAGATGTGCATTGATGCTAGCGTATCGGGCAGTGCCAGTGAGATTTTTATCTTCTCTGTATGGTATGTGTTGCCTTGTCCTGTTGTCTCTGTACTTTTTGGCCAAACCAAAATCAATAAGGAATAACTTTAAAAGAAAAACAAAGAGAAATTAGGCCTCTAGCCTTTTTTCCAATTAAACAAGTATATCCAAATATCAAAATGAAGTATAAATAGAACAGATAATAGATTTAACATTCCAATAAGACTTTACTATTCTTCACAAGTAACCCCCAACTATTATCCTTATTTCTGTAACTTGACGTGCCCAGTTCTTATAGTAGCCTGTCTTCACACAGTATGTGTGTGTGTATATGCATACACACACATGTTCCAAGGCCGAGTTGTCAAGAGTGCTGTTTAACCACAGGAAATTTGAAAGCCCGTTTTTAATGGGTAAAACAAACATGTTCCAAAATTTATGTACAAGCTTTTTGGACTCTTCTCCCAGAGGTCACTCTTCAGTATGCTAATAAAAGGCTAATTATTTAAATAACATAATCCTCCAAGTCTGATAAAAATAAACCATTTTTAAGATAATAAAAAACAAGAGCATGCACTACATTGTTTTATAATATATCTAAAACATAGAAAATGTTCACCCGAAAATTAAAATTTACAAGTACAGCATTTAAATTAAGGTGGCTTTCAAATTATCTGTTTAAACGAGCTAACCCAAAGCCACATTAGCATTTTAGAAGAAAATGTTTCGTTGTATATAATCTATATGGCAGCCAGGGAATAAAGAATAGCACAATTTTTCTAAGTGATTCAAATTTGATCTACAAAACTGAATTTTTAAAAAGGAAAACTTATTCTTTGATGAAAGGCAACAAAATTCATTCTTTTACCACTGTATTTGAAGTTTTAACTTTTATACAAAAAACCCTACTGCCATACTATAGTAAAATCCTATCATCAACATTATCTAGCTTGACATATCTGTGTGCAAGTGAAACTATATATGCAATAAGACTATTGTGTCTCTTCTAATTAGACCTACATTTTATTTTTGTTAAACCACTATATTGGTCTCTTCTACCAATACAGAATCTGTGATGTTTTAGAAAACGGCTATGGTAATCTTTTAAAACTCATGTTACAAGTAAACAAATCATCTATTCATGTTAAGATCAGTGAGGCCTTGGTAGCACATGCCTTTAATCCCAGCATTTGGGAGACAAAGCAGGCAGATCTCTTCAAGGCCAGCCTGGTCTACAAGGAAGGTTTCAGGCTAGCCAGGGATACATTAAAAAAAAAAAAAGGCCTGTTCCAACAAACAAAATAAACCCTGCTTCTTCCAGCTATTATGCCTATACTTTTATACTTTCATTTGGTCTACTATAAAAAGCAATAAATTACTAGAGATAGATAAATTAATATAGGTGGACAACGAATGCTCTGTAAATCTAATATCAAACTCTCTAGCAATCGAGTTATTTAGGACTATGAGAAAGTATTTTAATACATTTAGTTCACACTACACATTCCTCTTAATATGAAAACCAGTATCAGTAAACGAGCTCACACTTCTGCAGAATGACACTGAAAACAGAAACTCTAACAACAAAGAGTATTAAGTGTGAAGGCACTGAGAACAATTCCTAGGTCATGGAATTGGATTACTCCCTTCAATTCTTGAAACAGAAGGGGAAGTGTGCTAATGTGGATTATATCTGGCAGTTGCTACTCAAAGCTAAATCTCCATTCACAAATCAATAAGTGGATACTGTGTAAACAACCAAAGACTCAAGAAGCTCAGTTCTGAAAAATGAAGTATTAAAAACAAAAAAGCAAAAAACAAAAAAACAAACCAAAAAACCCAAGCCAAAACTAACTCCTCAAACGCTCCAGTCTTTAAAGAAACTACAGAAAGAAAAAGAACTAAATAAGGAAAGTCAGTGCCAGTTAAGCATAAGGGTTGCATCTGCAGAGACTCAGGCAATTTTCATGACTGGAACAAACTACGTTTCTGAGAACTTGCATTAATTATTTGCAACCTAACTAGCTCGTATATAATATAAACAGAATAGTAAAGCATTTATTTAGATTATCAAGCTGTTATGCTACAAAATGTAAGCAAAATGTACAGATATGGATAAGTAAAACTGAGGCTATTAAGTTTTTAAAATTTGTTTCTTCCTGTAACGACCAATTTAAATTACGCACTCTTACTCCGCCAAGATTTAGGCATAGCAGTAAGCTCTTAGTGGAGTTATTTTTTGAGAAGGTCTCAGTATGCAGCTTCCTGGGTTACCTGGAACTCCCTATGTAACTAGTCCTGGCCTTGAATTTGCTGTGATCCTCCTCCTCCTACCAAATTACAGGCGCGCCACCACACTCAATCCAATAGTGGCATTTCTTTTCTGGGATAAGGTAACTCTTGAGTACTTGAAACCCTTTGAAGCAGGAGGAGCTTGCCCCCTGGAGAGTACTGAAAACAACAAAATGCAAAACCAAAACAGAGGCAGTGCAGAAAATAAATGAAAGGTAATTTAGGTGATTAAGCCAGAATTAAGCCAGATTGATTATTTCTTCAATTTTGGTTATTTATGTCAATATTGTCTTCTCAAGGTACGTGGCATCAAATTATAGACTTGTGGGTTCCAGAAGCACCAAAATTCACATCCTAAAATAAATGTTCCTTTGTCTATAAAAATTTATATTGGATCAAGCTTGGTGACATACACCTTTAATTGGAGGCAGAGGTAGGATGTCTCTGAGTTTGAGACCAACCTGATCTACTTATCAAGTTTCAGGCCAACCTAGGGCTAGAGACCAGGCCTCAAAACAAAACCAAAAACAAATTCACATGGGGGGGGGGCGCACAGCTACAATTTCTAGAAAAGAAAATGTAAAGTGTTTTTCTTTACTGGTTGGTTTAGCCTGCCCAAATCTAAATCGGGTTATATATTCAGGTCGTTTGTTTTCTCCTTCAACTGTCACTGTTCTGTTATAAATACAATGTCCTCTAGTCTAGAGCGTATAGTCCTCTTTAAGCAACCACTGAGAAATCCTAGATGTGAACTCTGACTTCTACTTACCTGAGGCTCTTAAGAAAGGAGAGGAAGGTACAGCAGAGCAGTTACTATAGCACATGAGACTTAATTGTGTAGTAAGCTCTCCAACTCCAAATACATTTTTAAAGCTAGTCTATCTCAAGTCTATTTTTAAAGGTTCCAATACTAAACTAACAGCATTTCCTCATATCAATGCTGTCGATCTAAAACAAAGACAGTATCCTATTTTCATTTAAGTTTTCTCTAAGCTTTTTAAAGTTTTAAGCAAAAGCCACAAAAATATCTTAGTAATGTTACATGTTTGCCAAGTATGTCTGAATAATGCCAACGTAAGAGGTGCTTGAGCAAGATCTATATTCTCCAGAATTAAATAAAAGTAATTAAAACGAAACAATAAGAAAGAAAAGCACATGACTTTGGGGTTGAGGTTGGAATAGGAGACAGTTTCAGACCTGGTTTAATCCTGAGAAAGATGGGTCCTGAGAAGGACTAACAGTCATGCTTCTTTTCCTCTTCCCCACTGGAGATTCTAAACACTGAACAGACAATAGAGGTGGCAGTGCATCAAACAGTATTGCGTACATTGCAACAATGGCCGGCGCAGACAGGCAACACCGAGGCATTAGAGAAAGAACAGGGTAGCCAAATGCCATCCTTCTTCCACCAAGCACTGTAGCTTCTCAGTTTCCAAATAAAAATCATGAGCTCAACAACAGTGAATTCTACAATACTTATGTTTTCAATGCCACTATGATTGTGTCACTGCCTGAAACAGGGATAGCAATGGTGACATTTGGCTTTTTCATTTTTAAATAAAAATGGGGAATTTGGATCTGCAATCTTTGATATCACAATCTGCCCTTCCCCCAAAAAAGAATGAATGGGGGAAAAATCTTCAGTAAGGAAGAGGTAGAAGGCATTTAGTCACCTTAAAATTTATTTTTAAAAGCATGCAGGGCCGATTACTGGACGAGATGAGCAAATTCACTAAGATTGGAGTGGCTACTCCTAAATATCAAATTCAGAACAATTTTCAAGTAAGTAATTTTAACTTCAAAAGCCAAACTCGGAAGCTGCCCCCACCCCATCAAGCCTGACCCCCCTGTGGCTATAAACTACTGGTACAAGCTGACTGAAGGAACCAGTCTTACACAATGGGCAATTTCAAACTACAGTACAGAAAACACCAAAACAAAACAAAAAACCAAAACAAAACAAAACAAAAAAAATCAACTACAGAAACAAAACACTAAAGTGTTCAAGAGAAACATTTATATTTGAATCTTAAATAAAACACTTCACTTCTGTCCAATAATCTCTCTGAAAAGAGCTCCAGAAAAGCAGTGCCACAAAAATCATTTGACCAACTGTACAGAGTACATAGATTCTAAAAAAGAAACATGGAATCCAAGACATGTATGTGAATAAGACAACTATTCATAAGGGGGGGAGGAAGAGTGTGAAGTGTTACTACCTAGGCCACTGTTTAAAGTGAAGGCAAAAACCATGCACTTACTGCTGTCACTATGCAGAACAGGGACCATGTAGGGATAATGGGTGTTTAAGGGTAAGAAAACAGGAAGGAGAGGGCCGGGAAATGACTAAAAGAAGAGTCAAACTGCCAAAACTGTAGGAGAAAAATATAAGGCCAAATTTTTTTTTTCTAACCAATTACCAGGTTTTAGAATAATAACTAAGAACCTGGCTGCTTCAAAGAGAGTAGCCACATTTCTTTAAATGAAATCTGGAATGCAAGACAAATTATATGGCTATAAAACCCTTCAATATATGAAGTTCAGTGAAAAATCTAATCTAAAACTTGGTCAGACCAACATTAATCTCACATTAACAAGCAACACCAGTTCTAATATAATGGCTCCAAGTTGGCATTCATACAGGCAAACAAAGGTAAACATTTACAGCTGGACCTAAAACACCACATTCCCTAACTGGTTAACAAATGGGAAGTTTCCTTCCAAAAAAAAAAAAAAAAAACCACAAAAGAGAAAAAAGAAAAATAAAAGGAAAAAAAAGAAAAAAACAAAAACAAAAAAGCCCCCTCCCCCACAGTTGTCCTGAAGTTGAGAATTTCTGAGATCATCAGATTGGAACATGCTTCGTGCATTGCCAATGCTGCCTGTCTGCCCGAGCTCAACATTGAATGAATAAAGAAAGCAATTCACTCAATAAAACTAAGCATTGCAGACAAAACTTCAATATCATTAGTTTCTAACTGCAATCATGCGTCACTACAACCTAATCACCCCGTATATGGAACCCATTGTCAGAAACCCCCAATAAGCACTCATTTTTCTATATGAATATTCAACCACTGGTCAGTATTTTCCTGTAAACAGCATGGAGGGTGGAAAACTCACCCAATTAGGAAGCCAATTAATAAACCGTAAGCTACTTTTGAAGAAGGCCCAAAAGTTATTCTTTTAAATACCCCAATCCAAGGACTAAAGAATTCTCAGTATCAACCATGCTCAGCCAGCAAGGATTAATGCCATAGTGACAGATGGGTCAATGGTTGCCATACTGGCACAAGCACATATATTACATATATAGAGAGAGCGTCTATAAAGTTAGAATCTGATTTATACCACTCAAGAAGGATTAAAGGTAAATGTTTTCACTATTTAAGTGAATGAAAACTAGATACAATTGTCCAAGTTAAGTACAGATGATTAAAGCCCTTGGAATTTCATTATTTTCACATAAATAAGCTAATCTTAGTGGGCTAAGTTGGAGAGACTATATTTCAAGTTATTAAGTTAATAGAGTTAGCTGATTATCCTTCTAACACAATCTCTTAAGCAGATTACAGCAAATACAATTACTATGGCTTTTTAAAGATTCAAAAATTTATCAAAGCAATTCATATCAATATTTTACTGTTCTTTCATGCCAAGAGCAGTTAACTAACCTTATTACAGTGACGCCCAATACCCATTAGGAAGTTATCTGGTTTAATGTCTCTGTGTATAAAATTCTTTGTGTGCACATATTCAATCCTACTGATCATCTGAAAAAGAAAAGGGATAAAAACAGTAAGTGACAAAAGCAGCAACTCAATTTCTCAAGTACTCCAGTCTTTCAGTTAATGACTGCACTAGAAAAACAATAAAAGAACAAAGCCCTTTATTTCAAGTGTGCTGGCTATCAAGGCCTAAACTTTTGTGGTGTTTGACTTGTTCTGTTAGTATTTAATGATTTAAAACGGGCTGATGAATGTGGTGGTACTCACCTTTAAGCCCATCACTCAGGAGGCAGAGGCAGGTGGATCTCTATGGGTTCAAGACCAGCCTGTTCTACATAGTGAAAAAGAATAATTGCTAAAATATATATTGCAAGAAAGCCTTATAATCCTTAGCAATTTTTTGCTCATGATACCACAGAACCTCGACTAGATATTTTATCGGTTTTTTTTTTTTTTGACTTTCAGTTCCTAGAAAGGACTGTTCTACTTTATTTTTCTCAGTGGTAAACCTAGGGAGTTTGAAGCCAGGTTGGGCTACAAAACAAAGGCAAACTTAGGCATTTCTAAAATGTCCTAGTGTTGCTTCAATGCTATTATTGATGTTTCAGATTTTGACTTCAAGCATCAATTTGGCTAAAGCTTCATCTTTAGTTACCCTGGTACCTTTTTTTAAAAAAACAAAAAATTAAGCTCTTTGTTCATCTGAGTAGGATCTTATATAATGCCCAGGAAGGCCCTGAATCTAAAACCCCTCTTCAGTCTCCTGAATGCTGGGATTCTAAGAGTCTGTGCTACCACATACAGTAAAAATACAGAATGCTGCAAGTAATAGTTTATTTCCTGAGGAACACATTTCTAAAGCACACCTGAACAAATACCCTACACTACTGTAAGACAACAAACAACCCTTTTATAATTTTTTAAAGAGAAAAATAGTGACACATGGGCTTACAACAATGTGGTCTGTGAAATGCTGACCATTATACAAATAACTCTGCAGGGTTTTTTTTGTCAAAAGTTCACACACCTGGTCAGCTAACATAAGTACAGTCTTCATAGTGAACCTTCTTGAACAGAAATTGAAGAGATCTTCAAGGCTGGGCCCTAGAAGATCCATGACTAGCACATTATAGTCTTTTTCTTGTCCATACCACCTAATAAAAACAAGAAATGAGAGCGTCAATGAAAAAACATTATCACTTAATACTTTTAAGATTACAATGTATTCCTTAGGCATGGAAGCACACACCTATAATCTCAGAGCTTGGGACATTAAGGGTTGCTAAATTTTAAGCCATAGTTAGCTAGGGAGATTCTGGCTCCAACAAGGAAATTTACGTTTTTTAAAAAGGGAACCTTTACTCTATTTACAAGACAAATGCAGTGGTTAAATATACTGCTCAAGAGTAACAAGACCCTCTCCCTTCTGCATGGCCACTTCATAACTACTCTCACCATCATAGCAATTTTGAGCCACCTGCATCATTTCCTGACCTTGGACAAATCCTTCGAACTTGGACTAACTTTGTAATGGAAGAACTGACTCCACCAGCTATACCACACCTCAGAAAGGCCTCGTCATTGCCTTCCAACTCCCTCCACATCAAACTCTACTTCAATTATTTGTCCTTCTTTGAAAAGGAATCGCATGTTTTGCTTAGTTCAAGAATAGCATAGACACATGATTATATTTATCTGTTAGGGAAAAATTACTTTATTTTGTTATACTGTACACATATAAAATTTTCCCCAATAACTCAAAATATTAACTTAATTTCTCTTCTTGTGAGGACTAGAAATAATCACCATAAATTTTTTTCACATTTTGATGTCTATAAAATTCTTCCCAAACAATATGGGGCCAACCTGGTTATACACAGCAAGTCTGTTTCCAGAACAACTAAAACTGGAGTAAATTACTTAAAAGCCTAAACTGGCTTAGTTTCTTAACACCAATAGAAGCTAAAGCCAAGAGGTTACCATATTTGGAAATATGTATTAAAAATACTCAAAGGAGAGAAAAGGTTTTTAAAAAAAAAAAAAATCTGTGTAAAAGGTATAACACATCAGAATGTTGGCCAAGCCTGTAACCTTAGTGTTCAGGAGCCCGAGGCAAAGTTTAAGGTCAGCCTTAAACTACAGGGTGAGTTGAGAGCCTGTCTCAAAAGACCAAACAAGAACATTAAATGCCAATCTCTAGAAAACTACTACTGTTTTAATGCTATTTCTTCTCTACAATTTTTCTCTATTATGTCATTCTACTGATAAATAGCATCTTTTTTTTTTTTTTTTTTTTGGTTTTTCAAGACAGGTTTCTCTGGCTTTTGGAGCCTGTCCTGGAATTAGCTCTTGTAGACCATGCTGGCCTCAAACTCAGATCCACCTACCTCTGCCTCCCAAGTGCTGGGATTAAAGGCATGCGCCACCACTGTCCGGCAATAGCACTGGTTTTTAAACATCAGTATTAACAAAAGAACATGAACATTTTCCTAGAAAATACAGTTTATTATACGTGTTTGTCCTGTTTTGGAGGTAAGGTTTCTCTTTGTAGCTCTGGCTGTCCCTGAAGACCCACGTTCTGGCTGAGATTAAAGGTGTGCACTACAGCTGCCCAGCTGGAATCTTTTCTTTTCTTTCCTTTTTTTTTTTTAAAAAAAAAAAAAAAGTTGCTTAACTAGTGGTCCCGAAACTCAATGCTATTATCCCTTTAATGCCATCCATCAGAACTGCAGGGGATTCCAAAAGTGACATTCAAGAGAAATATAGATAAAACCTCAAATCAGCAGGCTCTAATTTCAGACCTTACTAACAAGAGTTCATATTCAGTTATATCAAATTTGCTCCCTAAAATCTTAATAAATCTAAGAGAGCATTAAACATACAGTATACACTTGTATGAAAATGAGATCCAGTAGTGGCAGGTCTGTTTAGGGGCTAATTATTCCTGTCTAGATTTGAAGTTAACTCCACAGTAAGGAATTCAGATCTGGTACTGTAAGCTTAGGTAAAAGTCTGTGGCTTGGGAAGGCACAGGCCCTAGTGAGGAAGCTTCCATGATTATATTGACTAACTGGAGACTCTGTGCCTTTCTCTAATGCCTTCTAAATATTTTTGTTTATGTCCATGCACCAGCGCTGCTGTCAGCTGTGGCTAGAGGATTCTTTTGGCAGTAGATTATGTGCTTACTATAGAAACTTCTAATGGTCAAAGCGCTGAGATAACAGAACTGTTGAAAGACAAGCCTTAACTGGGATTTCTATATCATGCTCTGCAAGGCTCAGGGAGCATTCCAAAAGAATGCGAGAGCTGGAGGAAAGGGTAGAAGGGCAGAGTGTTGTGGAACATTTTCCTTCTGGGCCTAATGTGTCTACTGTACCCTCAAATTCTCATTAGTTGTGAGTATCAGCATAAAGTCTGTACATCATTAATCTGAAGTTTATAGCAGCTAACAAGACAATCACGTAATATCTTCTTTCATGATCACCTGTTTACTATGCAACATGAATGTCAAAGAAACACATGTCAAAGAGCAAAAATTTCAAAGATCCAAACTTTAGCAGATTCCTTCAATATCAGTTCCTAAAGAAATAAGGTGATCATTACACCATAGTTAGAGAATCTGGTGAAAGGATGAAAGATTACAATAAACTGTAAGTAGCCAGTGTGGTTGGTATACAAATTAGAAGCAGCTACCTCATTTTCTTCACAGGTTAATTCACTGAAAACCCATTTTATACCGGCCACTTTTCCCATTTTTGTTTCTTGGCTGGAATAACAGATTCTAACCATACTAAGTTTGTCAAAAATGACAATGACTGAATTTTTTGTCAGTTCTCTGTCATTACTTTAAATACTGCTAACAGTGTTACTATGGGACAGAAAGTAGACAACTGAACATCAAAATTCAAGCAAGTATTCAAAACAAAGCAAAAAAATACACATCTTCATTGGAAAGTGGAAAATCTAGCAATCTTCTGCACACCAATCAAAAGCAATTAATATCACCTTCTTGGTGCTATAGATCAAACCCTGGGACTCCCAGAAGCCAAGCAAACACCCTACCTATCACTAAGCTATTTTTATCTAAGCCCTTGATCAACATTTCCTAATAGGTAACTATACACATACAGAAAGTAAAATTGCTGTTTTTCTAGCACTAACAAGGAAGTAAGAGAATGACTGCTATGGGTTCAAGGTATCTTTGTAGAATGGGACAAAAATATCCCAAAACTTAATTATGGTAATGACTGTACAACTCTGTACATACGACAAAAATAAATTTGTACACTTTAAATGGTTCAAGCTTTTCACTAGCAAAATATGTCGTTTTAAGTTATTTAAAAAACTTTTCCTACAATCTAGAGTTATAGAAATCCTTTTTTGTTTTTTGAGAAAGTGTTTTTCTGTGTAGCCTTGGCTGTCCTGGAACTAGCTCTGTAGTAGATCAGGGTGGCCTCTAATTCAAGAGATCTGCTGCCTCTCTGCCTCCCGAGTGCTGGGATTAAAGGCTTCAGCTAGAAATCTTAAGGTCAGTGTTGGAGTATGGAGGTTCATTCCTGTTACCCACAACAACACATGAGAGGCTGTGAGAATTACTTTCAATCTTATGTTAGTACTGAAAGTCAGGAGTGATGGCCCATACCTGTAATTCCAGTATTCAGGAAGCAGAGGCAAGAGGATTGCCAAGTTTAAGAGGCCAGTCTGGATACAAAGTTCCAGGCCAGGCAGGCGTCAAAGTAACATTCTGCACAAAACAACTCCCCTAGAGAAAACACACACACACACACACCCGCGCAAAGTGCCATTCTCTTTGATCTAAAAGAACAAATAAGTGCAACATTAAGGCAACAATAAAATGAACACATACCATATGAAGAACAACAGAAAAACAGCCAGAAACAAACCGTTTTGCTTGCTAATCCATGATTCATCTTTCTCTACTAAACAGTCCTGCTAGGTATTTAAACAAAACTAGGTTATCTCTGAATATGTGCCCCACCAGCCTAGGTCTGGGATTATAAGCAGGCACCACCATGCCTACCCTGTTCCCCACTTCCTACAGTACTAGGGATGGAATCCTAGGCCTTATACACAACTATTTGACTATACAATCCTTTGAGATCCAATGTCTAACTTGCTGACAGGCAAACTCAACTCCCCAATCCCACCTAGCTCTTTCTACCCAAACTCTGGTCCTTCTCTTGTGTGACAAGCGCTTTATGCACTGAGCTAGCTCAATCCCGAAATGCACCTACCTATCATGAAGTGGTATAGTAATTATGAAATCTACGTGAAATGACTCAAAGTACAAAAAGTACCCCCCAATCACAAAATGCTATCACAACAATAGCATTTTCTTACCACCTCTGTCCACCTTTGCTGAGACATGGTCTCAGTACGTCTTCCCAATGCTAGTATGGAATTTGCTTTGTAGTCCAGGATGGCCTCAAACTAGCAGCAATTCTGTTTTCTGTCACAGATGCCATTACTTCTGGCTTGACAATACGATTTTCCACAATAGTCACAAGCACTTAGAAAATTCTGCACATTTCAGCAATGGAATCTAGAACCTCAACAGAATTCCCAAGTGTGGCCATCGGGTCTTAGCAGAAATTATTTGGGTGTTCTTATTTTAAAAACAGACTTGGGACACATTCCAGAATTGATTAAACACATGAACACAAGGTGAAGAAACCTGAATTTTTAACACTCGGTAGCTAATTCTTAAAAAAAGAAAAAAAAGTTACTTATGTGTATGAGTGCTTTGCCTGCATATGAACCACAAGAGGACCTTTGGATTTCCTGCAATGAGTTACTGACAACTGAGAGCTACTGTGTTGGCGCTGGGAATTGAATTCTGGTCCCCTGAAAGAACAAGTACTCTTGAGCTATCTCTCCAGTCCACGTGGTTAAGATCTGAGAAAAGGCTTACTTTACTTCACTGGATTCAAACAACTTTAATAGAGTTTATCCTTGAATCTGACTGTGCTAGCTAGTGGGTTTTTTTTTGTTGTTGTTGTTTTGTTTCTGTCAGCTTCACACAAGCTAGAGTCATATGGGAAAGGGAACCTCACTCTGTAAAATATCCTCAACTATACTGGCTTGTGGGCAAGCCTGGGACACAGTTTCTTAATGTAAGCAGGCCCAGTGCAACCCAGCTGGTGGTCCTGGATGCTATAAAGCAGCCGGAGCAAGACAGTAAGCAAACAGCATTCCTCAATGGCCTCTGTATCAGATATTGCCTCTAAGTTCCTACCCTGACTTCCCTCAACTGTGCTATGGAACTGTAAACTAAAACCCTTTCCTCCCCAAAGGGTTTACTGGTCATGGTGCTTTATAATAGAAATTAGAAACCCCTAACTTATTAGACACTGACCAAAGAAAGCAGCTGAGGGCTTCCTGGTACAGTCTTACACACTATCCTCTTAAGAAAACACTTGTGCCCTTATATTCAATTTCAGTTTGAGATCTAGACACTGTTCTCCTTGTTTTCAGAGGAAGACAAACTTACTGGTACCACATGCCTGGCTCATGACAAATGTTCAAAAAAAAAAAAAACCCTAAATTTTTAAATGTGCCTATTTTAAACTCATTCGTACACTCATACAGGAAAAAGCTTTTTATTATCTATAACTTATAAATAAGTGATGTAAGTACGCTTATAAGTTCAAGTGTGTTACGTTAACCAAGACAGTTTCAATCACTAGAGACTGAATAGCAGTTAATAGTCATTTAACTGGAACACTGATTTCACTAAGTGGAACTTGGTGTCAGAAACAACTTAAATCCAGTGTCAACAGATCCCACACAAAAACAATCCAATAAATACAAAAAGGCATAAAAAGAACAGAAAAGAGAAGTCTAGCATGGTAGCACACACCTTTAATTCCAGTACTAGGAAAGTTCCGTGAGTCCAATACACTATACTACATGATCCTTGTCTCAGTAAATGTGAAGAACATAAAATGGAGAGCTATTCATATAAAAGCATGCACCCCACTCCCGATTCTTCCTACATTTTTACCAAGTACAATGTATGAGACACTTGTAATATAATTGCTCAAGTTTTTCAATTTCAGATAAGAGCTGACAAGACGCCATCTTAGAAGTTCTCCTGCAAACTTGTTCCTTGTACATTTAAATACAACACAAACATGGGGCTAATTTACTACCTCTACTTCACCCACTGTTGACATTTTTCTTAAAAAAGAAAAAAAAATCAACAGGTAGCGATGGCGCACACCTTTAATACCAGCACTTGGGAAACAGAGGCAGGTGGATTTCTGTGAGTCTCAGACCAGTCTGGGCCCTGTCTCCAAAAACAAAAACAAAAAAAGCACGCACTACACTAATACTGAAAGCAGCAAACACTCATGGTGTTAACCTAGAAAATTAAAATGCCCAACATAGAAGTAAAACCTTGCGATTAAGTTAAAGAACCTTTAAGTTTTAAAGACAAGGTCTCACTACATATGGCCTGGAATTCTGAATTCTAGTATTACATGTGCGTGCCATCACACCTGGCACTCTAGAAAACTAAATTTCAATGAGACAATGAATTCTTTCTAACTGTATTCAAAGCAAAAAGAGCACAGCTACATTTTACTTTGTAAATCAGCAATTAGCTTTGGTCCAGTCTTAGTCTTAGTCTAATATAAGTATTGGAACTGGAGACCATTAGGAAACTCAAGAACGTAACTGAACACACATCAAATGTTTCTAAGATGCACTGTACACAGCATTTATTTCTACAGCTGGATTAAAAAGTTAACACATACAATGAAGCCAGAGTAAGTACCTTCATAGTCACAAACCATGCTAAGAAGCTAGTATGTTAAGACCTAGTTCTTTCCCTCACAGCATTGTAGAAATGCACAACAGTGTTGTTTTAGATACTTTCCCCCACCAAGCCCCTCCAAAGGATTTGGTTGTATGAGGTTACAGTGTAGCTTCTGCCTCGCTGCCTGATACTACATCTTGTGAGCACATAAATTTAAAGAATCCATTGTTTTTGTGAGACGGGGTTTCTCTGTGCAGCTGTTTGTCCTGGAACTAGTTCTGAAGATCAGGCTAGCCTCAAACCCAGAGATCCACCTGCCACAGTCTCCCAGGTGCTGAGATTAAAGGAATGAGCCATTACAAGAGACTCACCGAGATATACAGGTCCAAAAAACATGGGGATTAATTAGCTGAGCAGAGAGGCAGCAGTTATTAAAACTCTACATAGTATAGTAGGTTGTTCCTGTATTTTGACACCAGAATCACCCTAGAAGGCCTTAAATGTCATATATCAAGGGTTTTCATATGAAACTCCCAACTTACAGGATTGTTGTAATGATTAAAAAAAGAAGTATATAATGCCTGGATAGTGTTTGACTCTTGTTCTTCCTTTTATTTACTCCTCCATTATGTTCATGTACACAGTGAGTGCTAGGGACCACAGAGGAGGGGTTGCACTCCATGGAGCTAGGGTTAGTTACCAGCCACTAAACATAACTGCTGGGAATATAATTCATTTTTTTTTTTTACAAAAGTCAGTCTAACTACTCAGCAATTTTTTTTGGGGGGGGGCTTTCATATAGCTCAGGTTGTCTTCGAACCTCCTGTCCCAACCTTCCAAGTATTGAAATTACAAGCATGTGCTACCATGCCTGGTTCTTTTACTTCTTGCACATAAAAGGAAAAATATGTAGCCACACTGAAGTTAATCAACTATTCCCTTATTTCTTTTCTTTTAAATATTTATTTATTATGTATACATCATTCCATGTGTGCCTACAGGCCAGAAAAGGAGGCACCAGATCTCATTATAGATGGCTGTGAGCCACCATGTGGTTGCTGGGAATTGAACTCAGGACCTCTGGAAAAACAGCCAGTGCTCTTAACCACTGAGCCATCTCCCCAGCCCCATATTCCCTATTTCAACAGTGTTTATCAATGCTATAAATCAAAGGGAATTATACCTCAAAACAAATCACTGTACTGTATACATCAGAGGTGGGAAGCATTATCTTTTATCATAACCCTATCAACTTATATAAAACATTTAAAAGCTGAAACCCATTTGGAAGCCAAGAATGGCTGTGGCCTTGTAAGTTAGCTGCCAGGCAGAAGCCAGGTTTTGCCAACCAGGACTACATGAAATTCTGTTATCAAAAACAAGATAAAACTATTTGGTCTAACAAAATCTTTTCTCTGAAAAGCAGCTAACATTAAAAATTATGGAATTCTAGGTTTAGATACAGTTTGTTTTTTGCCTTTTCCATTTTCTTTAGAAACTAACACTCTTCAACCAAACCTTTATGTACAGTACTTTCAAAGTCCTTATTAAAACAGCCACAACAAAAATTTAGAAACAGAAATCTAAAATTTGTTGCATGCCTTTAATTCCAGCACTTGGGAGGCAGAGGCAGACAGATCTCTTGAATTTGTGGCCAGCCCAGTCCACAAAGCAAGTTCCAAGGCAGCCAGGACTACACAGAAAAACCTTAAAAATGAGCCACAACACATCTCATTCACTAGTCACTAAGACTAGGGAATGGTGATATTCTGGGTCCTCAATGGGAGAAAACAAGCTAGAGATGTCAACCAGCAGCTGTCACAACTACATTAACTATTCTGTTAAGGTAACTTCTACAGAGTATCTACCAACCTGAAAGCTTTGCTATTACTTTGTTTTGAACAGCCTTTCATTAAATTTAGAAGAAATGACACACAACTACCACAAAAAACATTGTCACAAATTAAGTAATATGCATATATTCTTTCATCTCAGTAAGGACATACATTTGTCAAAACTAATCCAGCCACACATTAGCATTTGTACATTTCACTATATATAAATTATACCTAAGATTTCAAAAATTTCATTAAACCACATATCAGTTTACAACTAGCTAACACTGGCGGTCACTCAAACAATTAGGAGCCGCTGAGGTTGCATTATAAACAAAACAGTAAGCAGAGTGCATCACTTTAAGTATACATTCATTCACTGGAAACTATGAAAACATATTCATGTAACCTACTTAATAACCCATTTTAAAGATTCAATTAGTAGGCAGTGGTGGGGGAACACCTTTAATCCCACCACTCAGAAGGCAGAAGGATATGAGTTCAAGGCCAGCCTAGTTTATAAAGTGACTTCCAGGCCAGACAGTTACATGGTGAGATGCTGTCTCAAAAAAATTCAACTCAGATTCAATTTATTTTAGTTACAACAAATTCTAGATTTCTTTTTTTCTTTCCAGACAGGTCTTGCTATGCTACCCAGGCTGGCCTCAGATAATGTTCAAGTGCTTAGATTACTGGTATGAGCCAAGCCTAGCTATATTGTTCTTTACGATGCTTGTACTTAACTAAACTTAGTCTCCTATATATTAAGCATGTGTTTCATCACTGACCTACAACTCCAAGCCAATTTTTGTTTTTTTTGGTAAAAGCTATAGCTATATGGATGAAGACTGGAGAACTGTGGATAGTGAATGAAGCTAAGTATGGCTTTCTCAGTATCAACTAGAAAGGTGTGGTGAGAGTTAGGAGTAGGCAGGATATGACCTTGACATCAAGGTGATAATGGCGAGAGAGAGAGAGAGAGAGAGAGAGAGAGAGAGAGAGAGAGAACTAGGAGCCAGAAGACTCTTCTGAGACCCAAGGTTTAATTTATATGAGTAAATGTTCCTTATTCATCCCTCAGATTTTGTTCAGCTCAAAAACACCATCTACTATCCCATAAATGCACAATACAAAGCATTTCTAGAACATTTCTAGAACAACCTAACAGTTGTTTTCCTTTAAAACATCACAACCTTATTCACAAAGACTTCAGCTGTGAAAAGTATTAACTAATACTTTGTAAATACTTTCTAAAATACCCGACATCCAAATGCAGAAGGCAGGAAGGTGTGGTTAAAAAACAAAGGCAAAGCTAGGCGGTGGTGGCACACACCTTTAATCCCAGCATTCTGGAGGCAGAGGCAGGCAGATCTCTGAAAGCTCAAAGTCAGTCTGGTCTACAGAGCAAGTTTGAAGACAAGCTCCTAGGCTACAGAGAAACCCCGTGTTGAAAAACCAAGGGGGGGGGGGGACACCAAATGTAAGAGGCAAGAACATTTCCCCATACCCAACTACCTTCTTACCATTGTATGCCTTTCTAAATAGTTAATCTAAAAGTTGCCAGAGACAGATGTGTAAGTTTTGAGTTACTGTTTTATAAAATACCATGTAAATGTAAGACTTGGACATAAGCATCAAACTCGGGGGGGGGGGATGCTTTGCAACTATCATCTGGACAGTTAAAATCCCAAACCTGAAAGGTCTAAGAATAACAAAGCAAAAGACTTTAAATAGAGAAGGATTCTGTTCACACCAAAAGTTCTGCCCTAAAAAGCAAGTAGCAATGAGTTCTTTTCCAAGCAGAATAAATTTCCCAAACGTTTCTTCTTGGGGGAGAAAAAAGTGTAGATCTATGTGAATGTATATCATATAGGAGTGCAAATGCCTGGACAACAAAGAGGTCACCAGATTCCCTGAGCTGGAGTTAGAGGCAGTTGTGGAAACCCCCTAGTGGGTAGCGGAAAATGAACTGTCCAGCTCTCTAGCCCTCCACAACATTTTCTACTCAACATTCTTCCAACCCCAACAAAACTAAAACATTAGTCATATTCTTTTTCAACTGTATAGACAGGAAGTTGATGAGCCTCAAAGAGGTTAAAAAAACCCAACTGTAGATCACCCTAGGTTCAAGTACATTCAATCTAATTGTTCCGCTAAAGAGCTCTAGTTTATATAAATTGTTTTTCCTTTGTAGAGTTAATTCAATTCAGAGCTGCACGTAGAAAAGGAATGTAAAGGCCATGGTAATTCTAGGTGAGCTTCCAGATGTCCTGGAAGCCAAAAGGATTAAGTTTCTTACACCATACAACCGGATGACATATTTCACTCTTGGTTACATCTCTTTCTAAGCGGCTGTAAGACCCTCAAACTACACAGAAGAGGGAAGCCACCCACCTGTGGAGGCCCGGTAATTTTGATTCTGTCTTTTAAGATATACCAGAATATCTTAAAGTTAATCTTATAAACAGGATTGTGTGTATATAAACTCTTAAGTATGAAAGGGGGATGTGTATAAGTAAAAATTCGAGTTTTTAAATTACTATTAACTAATGGACAAAACATTATTCTAGTTGCCTAAAACTAGCCAGCCAACGTGCCTGAATATTTTCCAAGTAAATATTTTAGACATTCTATGCATAAGTGACACAAATACTGACAAATATACAAGAATGGGAAAATGTTAGCACAAAAAAAGTACTTTGGAAATCTTTATCTTTTGGTGCAAAAAGTGTGTTTTCATACTTCTGCTTAAAACCAACAAGGTAGCCTGTCATAGTGGCCGGCAATAGAAGAAATGACAGAAGAATCTGAGTTCTTGATACTAGCCAGAAATATACAGTGAGATCCATCTCAAAATAAAAAGGAAAAACTACAACACACTGTGTTTCTATGTACCTGTTCCTACCATTGCTAAACAAGTGTACACTTTCCCCACCCCTCCCTAATTACATTCTGTCTTAGGAACCACTCCCAGAAGCCACTCTATTCTTGGATGCCCTCCCCAACCAGTCCACCAAGCTTGCTTCCTGAAATCATCTCCTTTCCCAGGAAGCCTTAATTTAAAAGCCAGGTTAATCTATTTAGCCCCACCCACAGAAAGCTTACAAAGGCCATAACTCTCTCTGCATTCACCATTGTATAATAGGCACCTACTAGTCTGCTCCCTGTTAATTTATTCATCTGCTTATTTAGTAAACTACTCATTGCCCTTAATGATGGTCCTTAGGCTACCAGACTAAAGAACACATTAGCATTGGTTTAGCATTGAAAATGCAATGATGAATTTTTAAATTTATGAACTTCCCAGCACAGGGTTATTTTAAAAGCAAGACCAATATGTGAAATGAGCCAAACACAAATGACCCGACACGAACTGATTCTACTTGTTAAAAACAAAACAAACAAACAAACAAAACTCAATAGTAATGGAAGCAAATCAGTGGAGGGCAAGGGCCCTATTTCCTCCCATGATATTGTATTTTAGGGACAAAAACCATTCAAAAACTCAAACCTCCTCCAATTTCACTTTAATCTTTGCCATAAATCTGCAATTTTCTTTGAAAGAGCTCATTTACAAATGGCCAGTGGAGTATTTCTCACACAGCATCTATATTAAAAATGTCTGTCCTTTAAATGTATTGTTATTTAGATTGAAGGTAATTTATCACTCAATTCAGGATTTAGGAAAAAGCTGGGTATGATAATGTACTCCTTTATTCCCCACATTTGAGAAGAGGAGATCTCTGCGTTCAAGGCCCAGGCTAGTCTATTTAACCCATACTAGGCAGAGACCTAGAGGAAGGGAGGAATGGAAAAGGAGAGAGAAGATTATGTAGCTGTCCACTTAATCATCAACTATGACTCTTTCTGTAAATGTTATCTTATTGACCACTGCTGGAAATAGTGAGGTTTAATTTTAAAAGTAACATTATAATAAGATTAAATACTTGAAAGAGCAGTTTTTTATCATTATTTCTATTTACCAGTCACTCCCCCAAATTTTCCTTAAATGTTACAGACAAAAACACGCAACAGGTTGAAGCTACTCAAACTGCTACTAAGTGAAGCTTTCTTTCATAAAGCTGACCAGATTTCAACAGTTGGTGCTGTTCTGAACTGCCTTTGCCATAGCCTATAAAGTTTGTAGGAACCGAAACATTTCGGACATTACCATTCACAAAAGCAAAAACAAACGAACATATTGGCAGGGATATTAAGAATTTTAGGTCAGTATAATTTAACAAGTTATGTCGCATCTACTAGAGATCATACTCTGTTATGACACCTTCTTCCCAGAGTCTCATGGAACTTAATTCTTGGCTTTTCAAGGGTTAATCCATTTAAGGCTGCTAAAGGGAAACCAAGAAAGCTTAATATATGAATCCAAGCGGAGAAAAAGGCAGGAATATGGGGGTTGAGTCACGTCGTTCCGCCATTTTCTAAGCGGAGGAGGAAGACATGTTGGAACAAAAACACAACAAAAGAGCAGCCATTTCCCAAACCAGTTCCGATAGCAACCCCAACAGACGAAACTCGGTCACATCCGCACCTTCAAAACTGAAGTGGACAACCGTACGAATAACAAAAGTGTCGCCGTAAAGACAGCGAGATCCCTTCCGCGTAGGAATCAAAGATGACCCTGCATAGTTAACTGCAAATGAAAGCCATGGGAAGCGGAAAAATGACAGAAACTAAATGCAGCAGTACACAAAATTTCAACTAAGTTGGAGAACTAAAATTTATTCAACGATTACGGTTAACTGTGGAATCTGGGGAACTCAGCATCAAAACCGATTCAGCCGGTTTCATTATCAATCAGTCTCAACCCCTTTCACCATTTCTCAATTCCCTCTGTGATCAACTGTGTTCACGGGTGCTTACCGTATGTGAGGGATGCCAACCCCACCTTGAAGAATCTTATACAGTTTGCTCTCGTACAGCAACTGGGGATGCCTGGCCTTCTGGGATTCTAGCTTCACTGCCACTTCCTGCAGAGGAAAGGGGATGATGGCATCAACATCCCTACGGATTCAAACTCACTCGGGAAACGAGAAGAGAGATTAGCAATGTTTGCTTCTAGTCGCCACTACAAGGACGTGAGAGGATGGGGGAAAGCTACCTTTGCAATTACAAAACAAGCCAGCCAGTTTCAAAGGCTTTTTCCTGGGGACAATGGCGAACCCTCCATGTCCTCTAAATCTAAAGTGAACGAAAGGATTCGTCCAGAAAACAGGCAACCTTGAAACGTAAGGCGAGATTTTTTTAAAGAAGGAAACTGTTCTAACTGGAACAAGAATCCCAAACTAAAGAAATACAAAGACTACCAGGGCGATTACACGACTTCGCCCTACTTCTTATCTTAATTAATGGTTGAAAAGAGACATTTTGGACAAGTTGGGAAACCTCAGAGTTTATCCAGCCTTTCTATCGCGTTTTTCCTTTTTAGGGAAATAGTGGGGGAGGTTGCTAAGCCAGGAAAGCTGGCTCGCTCTAGACTCCCCAGTGCGTGCGTGCGTGCGTGCAGTGGGATGAGGCTTGGAGTACTTAGGGGGGGGTTGGGGTGGGGAAAAAAAAACAACAGCCCAGCATTATCGTCCTCCCCCCACCTCACCGGGTGATTACCTCGCCATTGGTGATGTTGATCGCCAGATAAATGTCCCCGAAGGAGCCAGATCCGATCTTCCGCACCAGTTTGTATTTCCCTCCGACGATAAATTCGGCCTTAGAGCCGCTGCTGCTCGCCATCCTGAGAAGCGAAGATGGAGGCGGGGGCGAAGCCCCGACACCTCTAGGGGGAGGATGGAGGCCTCCGGGTCTGTTCCGCCCGGTAAAACTGCGGAGCGCGGCAGGCAAGCGAAAAGCGAGGCTTTGTTGGCGTTACAGGGGCGCGGAGTCGGCTGCGAGAAGCCGGATCGCCGCCGCTCGCTGAGGGCCGGGCCGCGGTTCGTGAAGGGTGATCGCGGCGGCTGACGCTCGGCCGGTTGCTTTGGGGCGGCCGCCGATGTCTCGCGTCCGCGGCGACGTTGCGGGCTGGGAAAGGGGCGCGGTGAGTTAGGGCGGTGGTACCGATGCCACCAGTGCCGCCGGCTCCGGCCCGGAGGGACCCCGTCACTCCGTCAATGCCGCCATCTTGTTCCTCCAGCTCCAGCCAACACAAAATGCCCCCAGTCCCTGGGAGCCGCTTCTTCACGGCGCAGAGCACTCTGGGAAAGG